>NW_027187313.1:3472315-3695064 GCF_028583685.1 Petaurus breviceps papuanus | reverse complement strand
CTCTCTCTCTCTCTCTCTCTCTCTGTCTCTCTCTCTCTCTCTCTGTCCCTCGGTCTCTCTCTGTCTCTCTGTCTCTCTCTCTGTCTCTCTTTCTCTCTCTTTCCAGCAGCAGCTGCTCTACCTCCAGATACTTGTCCCAAGAAGTTCTGACTGTCCAACTTATACTTTTCCTTAAATATGGCATAGCTCCTCTCTGTTCAGACCCTTCCTGTTATGTCAGCAACAGGGGTTCATAACTTCTGTTTCTTTAACAGAAGCCTAATTTGAAACTAGGTGCTAAGTACCTCTCCACTTAGCAATACAAAGGGATCTTCAAATTTCATTACTGTTATAGGAAGGTATCAATCAAATCATCAAGCAATTAACAAGTGCCTTCACTGGGTAAGTTAACTATGCTAGGAATGCGATGAAGCCAGACTGGTTTGAATGAGAGCAGGGATTATCTTTAGATTTTCTTTATATCCTGAGCACTTAGTATAATGCCTGACAAATAGTAGGCATTTAGTAAATGCTATCAACGATTGCCATTTCCCAAAGATGACATTTTGTGTTCAGTCATTGTACATTGACTTGTTTGTTTACCTTTCCCTGAATCACTCTCTCTTCATGAAGGCTCAGCAAAGGATCATATAATCATAAGTTTAGAGCTTTTAAAACTTGAAACTTTGAAGCCTTTGGGTCCAATACACTCATTTGACAAATTAGCAAACAAGTACAGAGAGGTTAACTGATATGCATAGGTCATTGGAAGACTAAGTATCACTTCACTGGAGGACTATGACTATGGTAAATAACATTTACATACTTATACAAACAAATAACATGCAAGTTTGAATTAGAAACCACAGAGACCATCTAGTCCAGTCTATACCCGAATGATGAAGAGAAGCAGTGGGAACAGTTAGAGAAGGATGGTATAGTATCAAACATTTATTGTTGTTTAATTGATTTTCAGTTGAGTTCAATTCTTTGTGACCCATTTGTGGTTTTCCTGGCAGATACTGGAGTGGTTTGCCATTTCCTTCTGTACCTCATTTTACAGAGGTAGAAACTGAGGCAAACAGGGTTAAATGACTTCCGAGTCCCTTAGCTGGATTTGAACTCAGGTCTTCCTGACTCCAGGCCCTGCATTTTATCCACTGTGCCATCTCACTGGCCCAGCAAGTATTTATATAGGATTTTAATGTTTGCTAAGTGTTTTACATACATTATTTCATCTGATCTCCACAATAACATTGTAATATCATTCCACACTTGACAGATGTGGAAATTGAGATACAGAGATTGAGTGACTTGGCCGGGGTCACACAGATAGTAATAGTCTGGGGTGAGGTTCAAACTGAGGTCTTATTCAGTCCAGCATTCTCTCTGCCATATCACACTGCCTCTGTTGGAAAAGACCTCAGAGGACATCTAGTCCAGTTTATATATGAAGAGGAATCCCTCTATACTGAACCTGATAAGTGATCATTCACTCTTTGCTTAGAAATCTCCAGTGAGAAGAAACCCACTCCCTCCTGAAGGAGTTGATTCCTCTTTTGTATAACAATCAGAAGGATTTTTTTTTTGTTTTCCTTCCTAATTTAATGTTTTAGGCTTTATAAAATGCTTTACAATGCGAGGATTCTGGAAAGATGGTGGAGGAGTTCAGAAAATTCCAACCTCTCCAGATTTCCCCTAAAACAAGATTAAATAGTGCCTCAGGGCTGCCATGGAGTGGTAAATATAGTCCTCCTGGGACAATCAGAGATCTGAAGAAAAAGCCCAGGACACAATTCAGTCCTTGTGAAGAATAAACACTTTCAGGGTAGTTCCACTTAAACAATAAGCTGTGAGCCCTGGGGTTAGATGGGTTGGGAGGCTGCCTCAGCCCCAGTCACAGGAAATTTTACCTCCTGGACCAGTGAAGGAGTTGGGTATCTGCACTGAGGAAGATCAAGAGAACCTCTGCTGACAAGGAATGTCAGATGCAGCTGTGCTGGGCAGACAGGGCAGGGCAAGAAGGAAACAGCACACACCTGGTAAGTGCAGAAGCAGTGGGGCAAGGCACCACTGACTGTGGGCATTTACTGGAGGCTGGAGGTTATGTTTTCAGTTCCAGGGAAGGGAGAGAACAAAAGGAGGATTTGAGGCTAGAGGCACCATTCCCCATATCCTAAGGCTAGAGGTGATTAGAAAAAATAAGTTGCTAAGAATTTTTTTAAAATGTGCAAAGGAGAAAGAATTTAACCATAGACAGTTTCCATGGAAATAGAGGATACTGAAGCAAAGAAAGCCTCTTTTACCCCAAAGAGTAACATCAAATAGTAACCTGCCCAAAAAGAATTCATAGAAGAACTTAAAAGAGACTTTGAAAATCAAATGAGAGAGAAGGAGGAAAAACTAAAAAATAAGCAAGCAAACAAACAAATAAACAAAATACTGTGTTTCCCCAATAATAAGACCTATCCCGAAAATAAGCCTACCCCCCAAAATAAGCCCTATTGAGATTGCTACTGTAGTGAAGGTGATCCCCTGCGCTACACGCTACATTACGGTACCCTCTGTATGCACCGCCCCCCCCCAGGTGAAACGCACACTGCGCTCCAAACTGCATCCAATCAGAGCTGCTGCAGTGAGCGCGTCATCCTGTTCTTCCCCAGTGATTTGCTTGCTGGCGCCATTGAGAGCAGTGCCGCGGAGGAGAGCTGAGGCAGGACAACATAAGCCCTCCCCTGAAAATAAGCCCTCTGGTGTTTTTCTTTCCAAAAAAAAATAATAAGACAGTGTCTTATTATCAGGGAAACATGGTAAGAACAATCCAAGAAAAACAAGAAGATTATGAAAAGAAAGTCAACCAATTAGAAATGGAGATCCAGAATCTTAAGGAAGAAAATGACTTCTGGACAGTCAGAATTGACAGGGGGAAGTCAGAAAAGTTATGAGATCAAGAAATAATAAAAAAATATTAAAATGAAAAATAGAAGAAAATGTGAAACATCTCATGGAGAACAGATCAAGAAGAGTAAACATAAGAATAATTGGACTACCTAAAAGCTATGATCAAAAAAAGGAATTTTGATAAAATAATACAAGAAATAATTGAAGAAAATTGTCTGAAAGCATTAGAATGAGGAGGAAAAGTAAAAATAGAAAAACACCACCAATCACCACTTGAAAGAGATCCTATGTGAAAAAGCCACCAGATTAGCATATCCAAATTCTGAAACCCCCAGGTAAAGGATAAAATATTATGAGCAACAAGAAAAAAATATTAGATGCAGTGGCACCACAATTAGGCTCACACAAGACCTAACAGTGGCAACATTAACAGACTACAAGTTTTGGAACACTATATTTTAAGAATAAAATAATTAAAGTCCTGACTGAAAATATCATACCCAGCAGAGTTAAGTGTAATACTGAATGAAAAAAATGGACATTTAATAAATTGTCAGGCTTTCAGGATTTTGTTTAAAAAACAAAAACAACAACAAACTTGAACTTAGTAGAGGGTTTGACATACAAGATCCAAAAAAATATATATAAGATCCATACCAAAGACTAATCACAAGGGAGTCAATAAGGACAGCTTGTTTGCCTTTTTTTATGAGGAAATGTAAAAACATATGTCTAAGACTGATATTAGTAATTAGGTAGTTCATAAGAAAGATTGGGGTAGTCCTAAGTATGATATGATTTTTAAAAGTAAAACCATTTAGGAACAGCTATAAAGAGTAATTATCTCATACAAATGAAGTGTGAGGAGAAGAACCAAAACAGATGAATTAGATGGGAGAAGATAGCTGGTAATTCTAGAAATCTACTTTCATTAGAAATGGGCTCAAGAGGGAACAATACATATATATCTAGAAGAGTATAAAAGTCTTCTAAATTCAGAAAAAAAATAAAAGGCTAAGGGGATAGGGAGAAGGGAAAGGACAAGGGAGGAATATTTAGAGGTGAAGGTAAAGGAATAGGTAAAAAGGGATATTGAAGGGTGCTTAGATTAATATGAAAGAGAGGATAATGGAGGAATCCTTGAAGGAGGAGGTACATTAAATAACATGAGGGCAAGGTAGTACATAGAAGTAAAATATGGAGTCAGGAGAGATAGGAAATAAGAGATAAACACAAACATAAAATAAAGATCAGGAGTAGAATTTGTTAGGGAAGAAGCAGCAGGGGTTGTGATCATGATCTCAGATAAAGTTAAGGCAAAAATAGATTGGATCAAAAATGAAAAATCGGGATTCTATGTGTCAGCCATTCTCATCAATGTTGCTTTGAACTATTTAAAACAACTGGACAGTATAAGGTTGGAATACTGCTGTGGTATAGGGAATGATGAGTAGGTAGACTTGGAAAATTTGGAAAGACCTGGACTAATGAAGGAAAAAGTTTTCTACTATCAGAGGAACAGAGGACTGATAAGTATAGTATAATCTTACATAGATGCATATGAATATATGTCTATAAATGAGTATGATTATAGATATCAAAGTGTATATGGGTATATGTATGAATATGTATATCTATGTATATATGGGTATGTATATATGTTCACATATGTGTGTAGGTATGTGTGTATGTATAATCTCCATGCTTAATTATAGCCTTCTGGGGTGCAGGAAAAAAGTACAAAATAAAAAATGCACAGCAGAGAACAAAAGAAAACTTACAATTAAGCAAAGAAAAGAAATATAGCACAATGTGTAGTATTTATTATATACATTATCTTTAAATGGAAATTAATTGCTGTATATTTTTAATCCCCTCTCAAGTTCTACTGTGCACATGGCGATGGCTCCCCCCTTTTCTTATTTTGTTTTAGTATTTGTTTCTCTTTTTTCTTTTCTGATTTTGTATTTAAGTTTAAAATTTTTTAAAAATTAAAAAAATGGGGGGAGGAGCCAAAATGGTGGCATAGAAGCAGGAGAACTCCCTGTGCTCCCCCCATAACCACATCAAATACCTTTAAAAATGACTCTAAACAAAATTTAGGGCTACAAAACCCCCAAAGTGACAGAGAGAAACAAACCTCCCATTGAAAACAGCCTGGCAGGCTGGAAGGAAGGGTCCATTGCAGCACACTGGAAGCAGAGTCCAGACCTGTGTGAGTCCTTGGCTTTAGCTGCAGGGCAGCCAGATCAGCTCCTGCTGGAAGGACTTCGGGAGAGTGGATCACCAGAAGCTGTGGCAGTTTCCAGAATTATAAACCCATAAATGCCAAAGACAAAGTGAAAGCGTAGTGGACTTTGGGAACAGGGGGTTCCAGGAGTGTGGTTTGGCCTCTGCCACTCAGAAGGAGAAGTGGCCGAGGCATAGTGGCCTCTGCCATGTGGCAGCTTCAGGGCTCCTGCCAAAACAAGCACAGCAATACAACTGTGGATTCCTTTTTTGGAGATAAAAAGGATCAATGAGTGGAATGGGAGGAAGACAATGAAGTCAGAACTCCTGCACCAAAAGCTTCCAAGAAAAATATGAACTGATTACAGGCCATGGAGGAGCTTAAGAAGGATTTTGAAAACCAAATAAGAGAAGTGGAGGAAAAATCGGGAAGAGAAACAAGAATGATGTATGAAAATCATGAAAAGATAGTCAACAACCTAACTGAAGAAAATAACACCTTAAAAAATAGACTAACTCAAGTGGCAAAAGAGACTCCAAAAGCAATGAAGAGAAGAATGCCTTAAAAAGCCCAATTTGCCAGATGGAAAAAAATTCTCAAAAGCTCATTGAAGAGAATCATTCCTTCAGAATTAGACTGGAGCAATTGGAAGCTAATGACTTTAAAGAAATCAAGATACTATTAAACAGATCCAAACAAATGAAAAAATAGAAGGCATTGTGAAACACCTCTTTGGAAAAACCTCGGACATGGAAAATAGATCCAGAAGAGATAATTTAAAAATTATTGGACTACCTGAAAGCCATGATCAAAAAAAGAACCTAGAAATCATCCTTCAAGAAATTCTCAAAGAAAATTTTGCTGATATTTTAGAACCAGAGGGCAAAATAGAGGTTGAAAGAATCCACTGATCACCTCCTGAAAAAGATCCCAAAAAGAAAACTCCTAGGAATAGTATAGCCAGTTTGGGAGTTCCCAGATCAAGGAGAAAATATTACAAGCAGACAGGAAGAAAGAATTTGAATATCATGGAAACACAATCAGGATAACACAGGATCTGGCAGTTTCTACATTGAGGAATCAAAGGGCTCAGAATATGATATTCTGGAGGTCAAAGGAGCTGGGATTCAAACCAAGAATCACCTACCCAGCAAAATTGAGTATCATGTTTCAGGGGAAAATATGGTCATTCAGTGGAATAGAGGACTTTCAAGCATTTTTGATAAAAAAAACCAGAGTTGAATAGGAAATCTGACATTTAGATAAAAAAGCAAGAGAAGCTTGACAAGGTAAACAGGGAAAAGAAATCATAAGGAACTTATCAAAGTTGAACTATTAATATTCCTACATGGAAAAATGATAATTGTAAGTTATGAAACTTTTCTCAGTATGAGAATAGTTGAAGGGAATATATATATATATATATATATATATATATATGTATGTATGTATATGTATATATATACACATATGTGGATATAGGAAGGTATGGGTGTATGAATACATATGTGTACAAGATAGGGGGCACAGGACCAATTTAATAGGAAGGGATGATACTTAAAAGGTGAAAATAAGAGGAGAGAGAAGAATATAATGAGAGGAGATGGGGAGAGACAGAATGGGGTAAATCATCCCAATATAGATGTGGCAAGGGAAAATGGTTACAATGGAGGGGAACAGGAAGGCAAAAGGGAATGGGTCAACCTTACTCTCATTGAATTTGGATTAGGGAGAGAATGACATATACACTAAATAGGGTATCTTGCCCTACAGGAGAGTAAGGGGGAAGGGGATAAGAGGGGGGATGAAGGAGGGGAGGACAGGTTGGGAGGGAGGGAAGTTGGAAGCACACACTTTTGAAAAGGGACAGGATCAAAGCAGAGAATAGAGCAAGTGGGGCTGGGTGGGATAGGATGGAGGGAATTACAGTCAATCTTTCACAATATATTCATTATGGAAATGTTTCACATAGCTGCACATGTACAACCTATATTGAATTGCTTATCTTCCCAGTAAGGGTGGGTTACAAGGAAGGAAGGGAAATAATCTAGAATTCGAAGTTATAAAATCAAATGTTTAAAAAAATATTTTTTTACATGCAACTGGGAAATAAGATATACAGGCACTGGGGTATAGAGATCCATCTTGCCTTACTGAAAAGTTGGAGGGGGTGTGGGGGAGGATATAGGAGAGAGCAGACTGGGGGAAGGGGTATATAGTGGGATCACTTTTTTGGGGTGGTGGTTAGGGGGAAGATGTGGAGAAAATTTGTAACTCAAAATCTTGTGGAAATGAATGATGTAAACTCAAAATAAACATAAAAATTAATTTTAAAAATTACAAAAATATTTTTCACATACCAGGAAGTGACAGGACATGGTAGATAGAGTGCTGGATTTAGAATGAGGAGGACTTGTGTTCAAATCCTGCCTCAGTCACTAGCTATGGCACCCAGGTCAAGTCACTAAACCTCATTTTCCTGTTCTATAAAATATTATTTTATAGTATATATATAGATATAGATAGATATAGATATAGATATAGTGGATAATAGTATCACCTATGTCACAGGGTTATTGTGAGTATCTATTGAGGTAATATATACCCAAAATGCTTGGAAACCTTAAATAACTAAATAAATTCTAATTATTATTATCTCATTTAATTCATGCAATAACCTCCTTAGTTAGGGAGGGATTGCAAAAATTGTTGACCAAAGAGATTAATAGACTTGTCCAAGATTACGTAGCATTTGACTAGCAAATCTGGATCTCCAATCCAGATCTTCTCATTCCAAATGGAGCAAGACCTTCACTACTGACTAATGAAAAAGCATTTATTTCATGCTTGCTTTGTATCAGGCATATAACATAAACCTATACCCTCCCACACCTCCCCCAACCACACACACACACACACACACACACACACAACACACAATGTACATAGAGTCAATGGACTTTAGAAAAGGAAATATTAGTAACTAAAGGAAGTGGCATCAGTATTATTTTCTCTTTCCTTTTCATACGTGACTGATTGAATCAAGTGTATGCTTCTTGAGGGCAAAGAAGCAGTTGGGGTGTCTATATTCATTTAGTGTTCATCGTTCTGCACCCTTCCCAACAAGCATCAAAGAATAACAATGCATTTTAATTGTTCTACTTTAGAAACATCAGATGAACTTATTCTGCTAATTAATTGGTTGATCTCATATTTCACTTTCTTTGTCAGGTTATTATTTCTCCCTTTAGGGCTACAGAAAAAACCACTGACAGTTCAAATATTTCTTCTTTAATTATACAGACTTATATTTAACATATTTATTCTTGTAATTATTATAATATAACTTTTACTGAGCACCAGGCATGTCGTAGGAGAAGCTGAGAAGAGAGCATTCATCTTGTCCCCTTCCTAACTTATACTTTGATTCAGTGTTTAATAGTCAGCTGAAGGTATACTTCGGCTGGCAGAGGACATTCCCCAATTAGGTTTAATTGGTGAGGCATTAAACCAATTTTATGTGAGTGGTCCATAAACATTTTATAACATTGGATCAGGCTACTTTTTGACCAGCCAAATATTATTCAGTCAATTGACCTAACCTATCTCCCCGGATCGCTTCTGTACAGATTAACTTCAGATATAGAAAAAGCATTGAAATAATCATCTCTTTTGCCCATATTTCTGTCTAAAAACATTTACTTCCCTACAATTCACATAAACTTTGTTTGTTGCTCTTTTATGAACTGACATGTCATTTTTAGTATACTTATCTGTGTATATTTCACATGTGTGTTTCATTTCTCTATATGTTCATTTTAATCCATTAAAAGATGTTAACTTGGGCTTCTACCCTCCCCAATCCATGTAAAAAGGGGACTCTAAACAAACTTTGGAGCTGCAGAACCCACAAAATGACACAGGGAAGCTAACCTCCCACTGAGGACAGCCCGCCAGGCTGGCAGGAATCCAGCTCAGCGCTCTGGGAGCTGAGCCCAGCCCTATGCTGAGGCTTTAGCCCCAGGGTGAGCCTGACCAGCCACTGGCCAGAGGATCAGCAGCAGCTATGGCTGTTTCCAAATTTATCAACACATACACACAAAGGACAAAGTGAGAGGTCAGGACAGTTTGGCCTTTGGTCAGGACAGTGGGAGTGCGTGGCCGCTGAGAGGCCATCAAAGCCAGCCAGCCCACGTGGAGGCTTCAGCTCTTGGCCTGCAGAGTGTAGGGGGACCAAGCACCAGTCTGAGGGGTAATCGCTCTTGCTTTAACCTGCTTGGATCTGGATTGCAGTCTTGGGTGGAAGTCCTGGGGTATGTGTCCAGCTTGCCAGAGCATGTGGAGACTTCAGAGAGGGCACCCATCTAATACCTCCAGCAGCTGAGAAAACCCCAGCGTTTGGGACAAAAGCTCCCCTATCTGGTGGCAGAGTTCTACTGTGGCAAAAAACCCATAAGTCAAGTAATTGAGTGGCAAAATGAGCAGGCAAAGGAAACAAAGCAAACAGGAGATTCCAACAATACACTCCTATTTTGGGGACAAAAAGGAGCAAAGCATGGAACAGGAGGAAAGCAGTGAAGTCAGAACTCCTGCACCAAAAGCTTCAAAGGAAAATACAAGCTGGTTACAGGCCATAGAGGACCTTAAGAAAGATTTTGAAAACCAAATAAGAGAAGTGGAAGAAAAATTGGGAAGAGAAATGAGAACAATGCAAGAAAATTATGAAATGAGAGTCAACAGCCTGACTGAGGAAAATAATACCTTAAAAAACAGACTGACTCAAATGGCAAAGGAGGCCCAAAAAGACAATGAGGAGAAGAATGCCTTAAAAAGCCAAATTTGCCAGATGGAAAAAGAATCTCAAAGGCTCAATGAGGAGAATCATTGCTTCAGAATTAGATTGGAGCAAGTGGATGCTAGTGACTATATGAGAAATCAAGATGCTGTAAAACAGATCCAAACAAATGAAAGAATAGAAGGCAATGTGAAATATCTCATGGGAAAAACCACTGACCTGGAAAATAGATCCAGGAGAGATAATTTAAAAATTATTGGACTTCCTGAAAGACATGACCAAAGTAAGAACCTAGAAATCATCCTCCAGGAAGTTCTCAAAGAAAACTGCCCTGATGTTTTAGTACCATAGGGCAAAATAGCGGTTGAAAAAATCCACCGATCACCTCCTGAAAAAGATCCCAAAAAGAAAACTCCTAGGAATATTATAGCCAGGTTCTGGAATTCCCAGATTAAGGAGGGAATATTACAAGCAGGCAGGAAGAAACAATTTGAATATTGTGGAAACACAATCAGGATAACACAGGATCTGGCAGCTTCTACACTGAAGGATCAAAGGGCTTGGAATAATGATATTCCGGAGGGCAAAGTAGCTGGGATTAAAACCAAGAGTCACCTACCCAGCAAAACTGAGTATCATGTTTCAGGGGAAAATATGGTCATTCAGTGGAATAGAGGACTTTCAAGAATTCTTGCTGAAAAAACCAGAGTTGAATAGAAAATTTGACATTCAAATACAAGAAGCAAGAGAAGCATGAGAAGGTAAACAGGGAAAAGATATCATAAGGAACTTATCAAAGTTGAACTATTAACATTCTTACATGGAAAAACAATAATTGTAACTTATGAAACATTTCTCAGTAGTTGAAGGGATTAGAAAAATATCTATATTTGTCTATATATGAGGGTATATGGGCACATGAATACATATGTGAATGTGTGTATATATGTTTACAGGTATACATAGATAGAGGGCACAGGACAAATTTAACAGGAAGGGATGATACTTAAAAGGTGAAATTAAGAGGTGAGAGGAATATAATGAGAGGAGATGGGGAGAGACAGATTGGAGTAAAGTATCTCATAAAATATCTCATATTCAAGGGAAAATGGTTACAATGGAGGGGAAGAATAGGAAGGCAAAAGGGAATTGGTCAACCTTATTCCCATTGAATTTGGCTTGAGGAGGGAGTGAAATACACACTAAATAGGGTATCTCACCCTCCAGGAGAACAGGGGGGGGAAGGGGATGAGAGGGGGGATGATAGAAGGGAGGGTAGGCTGGGGGGGAGGGAGGTTGGAAGCACTCACTTTTGAAAATAGATGGGATCAAAGTGGAGAGTAGATCGGTGGGAGGTGGGATGGGAGGGAGGGAAGTATAGTCAGTCTTTTACAATGTATCTACTATGTTATTGTTTTGCATTAGCAACACATGTGCAACTGAACTGCATATACTGAACTGCATATCTTCCCAGTAAAGGTAGGTGACCGGGAAGGAGGGAAATGAATCTGGAATTGAAAGTTTTGAAATCAAATATTCAAATATGTATATATATATATATATATGTATACATGTGTGTGTGGGTATATATATGTGTGTATATATACATATATATATATATATATTATTATTAATACCATCTTACATGTAATTGGGAAATGGGATGTGCAGGCACTGAGGCATAGAGATCCACTCGAAAAGTGGAAAGGGATATGGGGGAAAGTGTGGGAGAGAACATATTGGAGGAGGGGATATTCTGTGGAACTGCTATTTTGGGGCGGTGGATGGGGGAGAAATGGCAAGAAAATTTGTAACTCAAAATCTGGCGGAAATGGATGATGTAAATCAGAAGTTAATAAAGCATTAAAAAATTTAAAAAAGATGTTAACTACACGAGAGCAGGATCAATCTTTATGATAACACAGTCTCTAACACAATGCTTTTCACAATGCTTACCTTTGAATGAAAGAATTCAAACTTATTATCACCTAAATTATATGATCCTAGCCCCAGTATCAAAGATTGGGTTGGTCACATTAAAATTTTCCATCATGCTTCCCAGACAAGATGGATAAGACTTGCTTCTCCCTCAACATCTATGTCTTTATACCTTTTTTTTGTATACATCTACGTCAAGTATTCTTACCAAATGCTTTTCCCCCATACATTTCTTCCTTTCTCAATACATTTATTCATTTATACATTCATGCTTTCATTCATTAATAAAGAATAATGAAACTTCAAAGGCCAATGCTAACCATTACAGAGTAAGAAATAGTTTTTTGTTCTTTGTATTTATTGCAATGAGAATCAGTTGAAAGATCAGGGATATTTAAGTTAAAAAAAAAGAGATTAAAAGTATGTGTTTGTAGCGGAGAGAAGATGTGCATGATAGCTGTTGTTAAGAATCTAAAGGAATATGGGAAGCTAGGTAGCACTGTGTGTAGAGCAACTGGCCCTGAAGTCAGATAGACTTGTTCAAATACAGCCTTAGACACTTGCTGGTTGTGTGACACTGGCAAGTCACTTACCTACAATTGATTAAAAAAAAAAAAGAATCCAAAAGACTTTCATGAAAGAAGACTTAAACCATTCTTAGTAAGTCAGCCCACAAGCATAATAATAGGCTGAATGTAATCACATGGAATCTGTGATGGAGGAAATTTGGTGAAGGGTGCAGCAGAGCTCGAAAGAAGCTTGGCTGCTCTGAAGATACAAAGTGCCCCCTAATAGGCTAGATATAGTCACATGGAGCCTGTGCTGGGAGGAGTTTGCTGAAGGGAAGCAGAGCTACAGGAAACTGGTAGTCAGAGCCAGAAAGACAGTGGGAGAGGTACTCAGGCAAGGAGAGAGAGGTGTGTGAGTAAATATTGATCTTGTATTGATCTGTGGGAAGGCTGAAGGATGGTGTGGCTCTCAGTGTTATTATGGCTTCTTAATATCTTTGGTACTATGATGGAATCAGGTTACTGGTTTTGGGATTTGGTTGACTGCTGTCTAAATAAAAGCTTCAGTTCTTTCCTCTATATGGAGAGTTTGGTATATTTTGCGATTGAACGTCATGCGATATTTATAGTCATGGTCTTGATCATGATCATTGTAAAGCCAAGCATGAGAAGCTTTCCAGAGGACTGCTGCTGTGAACAGCTTTCAAGGTTCTGATTATATAATATAGCAAACTCTATTTATTCAATAACAAATCAGAGCAAAACATTTATAGAAAATCAAGGTACAGCATTCACAATGTTTCAACTTATCACAGAAAATCAAAATACACCATTCACCATGTCACAACTAAAAACTTATCACTAAAATGGCCACATAGCTTTCACCAAAGTGGGCACATAATTTTCAACAAAGTACAATAATTTAGAAACTCAATCATTCAATCATCCTTAAGGAGGCCTCCTTAAGGGACACAAAGTACAAATGTCAAAGCCATCCACCCATTGGGTGAAATTAAATTATCATTTAATCAGTCACTACTCAGTAACCTCTTAAGGTATTATGGAAAGTACAAAATCCATCCACTCCTAGGTCACAAGTAAATCACAATTTCATCAGTCACTACTCAGTACCCTATTTTATCAGTCATTACTCAGACAATTTCATCACTCACTTACTTCTCAGTATCCACAGAGAGGTCTTTTCATCTTGACTTAGGCAGGTAGCTCCTACCTGAATCCACCAAACTGTCCCCTGGAGTCAAAGGCAGACAGCTCCCACTTCCTTGTCCAGCTCTCCATGCAGTTCCTGCTCCACATTGGAGCTCACAGTGTCCAGTCCATATCAAATCCTTCACAATCTCTGTTCCTGGGAAGGCAAGGCTTAACAAAGCCATGATAACATTCATTCACATTAACAAAACCACAACAACATTTGTACAAAATACTGGCACCACAGTCCTGCTTCCTCAGTCTTTGGCAGCTCTAGCTGGCCCTTGGAAATCTTGCCACCACAAGTTTGCCACAAGTCTGAGTTCTGTGTCAGTTCTCAGTTCTCATTTCTCTTCTCAGTTCTTCTCAATTCTCAGTTCAGTCCAACAGTAGCAGCCCAGCCTCCAGATGCTCACTGAGAAAAATTCATACTCACTCTCTGTCTCTGTCTCTCTCTCTGTCTCTGTCTCTCTCTCTCTGTCTCTCTCTCTGTCTCTGTCTCTCTCTCTCTCTGTCTCTGTCTCTCTCTCTCTCTGTCTCTCTCTCTCTGTCTCTCTCTCAGCTGCCTGCCTCCACAATGTTTATGCTAAGAAGTTCTGTGTGTCCACTTTGTGCTCTTCCTTGTATAGGTATTAGCTTCTCCTTGTTATGCCCCCTCCTGTTATATCAGCAATGGGGGTTCCTACCTCCTGTTTCTTTACAGAGGCTTAATTTGAAACTAGGTGCAAAATACCTGTCAGCTTCCAAGACAAAGGGATCTTCAAATTCATTACTATTACAATCATGGGTGCTGTAAATATTGCATTAGCACTACAGGTGGTTGTGTGCATAAAATAATACTTGTGAAGTGTTTTGTAAACTTTAAAATGCTATACACTTGATAATTATTGTTATTTCTTTCATTCAAGTTTAATTGTTCTAAATTATATGCTCAATGAACATAATATAGAGGAAAAATTTGACGCCATCAATAAAGGCTGAAAAAACTGGTCACATGAATCTGAAGACATAGACTTGTCACACTGGTGGCAGGATGATGGTTTTTATGCCTCTGCTTTTGGATTTATTGTCTAATCAAGCTAAACGTCTTTGATGGCTCATGGCCCTTTGCTAGTTAGTCCTTTCTCTTGGCCTTTAAAACAACAGGTATTAATTATTTGCTTTTTCTTTTTGTTTTATTTTTTTATGTCATGGACCCCTTTGATCAAGTCAAATTCTGGTGAATCCTATGGATTCTTCTAAGAATCGGGTTTTTAAATGAATTCTAATTTCCTACTAGCTATGATGCTTTTGGACTTCTTTGCACTTCTCCATCATGCCATCATTCACCAGGAATTCCATCATTGAAAATGTCCTCAATCTCCAATATCCTGTGGGTCTTGGTACTTATATTTGATCAGAAACCTCGGATTGGAAGGCACAGCCTTAGCTTCCAAAACCTCTATTCTAGGAAAGGGCTTAGGATAGTCATCTTATAACTTTATGAGATGCACTTCTTTTGAACTTTACCATCAAGACCCTTGCCAGGTTAGCTTTTTCCCTCCCTTCCTCCCTTTTAAGCTTCTTTTTGAGTGTGTTCTTCCTTTGATGGCAGGTACTGCCTTTCTTTAATTTATATTTGTATCCCCAGTATAAAGAGAGCATAAAGAATACCATATACAAATTTATATAGGTATCCCACAGTCTATGCCTCATAATATGGACTACTTAATAAATGTTTATTAACTACTTGCCATTAAAGAAAATACATGGGATACAAAAGAGAACCAATTATATTGAATTACCAATTCAATTGGTAAATGAATATATTGAATTGAATTGGTAATCAACCAATTATATTGAAATATCATATCTAATTCAATTATATTGAAATATCATATCAAAATTTTAAGAAGAGTAACAAATTAGTTCATAGATCCCAGGTTAAGAACGTTTGCTAATTCAACTGGCCCCAGTGTCTGGAAAACCTTACACAAATGGATTATGTGACCTTAAGATAATTATTTAACATTCCAATGCTTCTGACAAGTCCAGCAAGTGCAGATCTACCCTGCATCAATGTTGGCAGAAGAAGGTTCTTCACTGGGACTTTGCTGTTACAGTGAAATCACAGGTCCAGTAAGAAAAGAACAAAATTAAATTAAATAACAGATAATAGTACTTCAAAGATTGGTGTTTTTTTATGTGTACCCCGACCCAACAAAAACAACAGAAAACAGAATGCTGGTTCTTGGATGCCAGTCACACAAATTTGTCAAAGGGACCATAGTCAAAGTTTTTTCATCTTGATGAAGCTACCAACTTGGGAGTTTAGTTGGATCCACCGTCACTTCCATGTCACAAGAAATCGTTAGAGAAATCTGTTTCATGGCTTTTGTGAATTGTATTGTTTCCTCATCGACTTAGTGAGACAGTGGTTTTATAAAGGTATATCATCAAACCCCCAAGTGTCTATTTGAACCTGGGCTTGCTACTCCACTTATCCCTGTAGCCTACTAGGTATCATTTTCCTTTATTTCCCTTGATCAAAGTCGTGACTACAGACATTATTTGCACTTCTTATGCTGTGAGACAGAAGGGAAGAAATTAGCCATGGGTCAAAAGACAGAGGCCATTGTTGAGGCAACAGAAAAAGAATGTAGGGGTTCAGTCATCACAGAATGAATTTCAGATGAGAAAATTGACAGAACAAGGGAGACCCTCAGGGAATCAAATAACATATTTAAAGTAATTTGCAGGCCTGAAAAGGCTACATAAATGCTAGCTATTACTATTGTAATTATTATTTGTAGTAATCCCTGACATAATAAAGAAACCAGAAGTTAACATTCTGTTTGATGTCTATTTTTCCATTTCATAATAAAGAGAAATGCTTATGAAAACCCTCCCTGAAAAGAGGCAGGTTGGGAAAACTGGATGGGATTTCAAAAAGAATAGTTCAATTAATCTGTATGGCAGAGGGATTAGAATGACAATGCTCCTGTGTCCAAGTCAAGGTGAGAGCCTTAGATGAGACAGCACAAATCAAGAGAACAGGCCATTTAATACAGTTCTGAGCCACAGAGGATTGCCTTATAAGAACCACTAGTTCTGTCTATCAACTTTTGCCCAGGGACCTGAAAGTATATCACAGACATTACCAAAACTCCCTGTGAGCTGGGGATCAAGGACAAGTATTATTTTACAGATGGGAAACCTGGCACACTGAAGCTGTGAATAAGCCAAGGTCCCATCACCAATCGATAGCCCAGTCAGAAACAGAATGCAGGTAAAAATAATAACAGTTCATTTCTTTTTTTTCTGGCCATTCTTCCTAATCATTCCCCTGATGGATCAGATCCTGTTTCCCAAGCCTATTTTAAAGGCCAGCACTTCATTACCAGGGACCTCCCCTCCCGGTCTACTAGACAAGTGGGTATGCACCTGCTATCCATTGATTGGAATGAAATTGTTTCTATTCCAGACACCATCTAGGGGGTGGTGGGCTAAAAGAATAAACATATTAGGATGAAATATTTTCAGACAGTGAGGTAACTGTTCTTGAAATTCACCCACAAATTTTCATGGAGATCTTGTTTTGGGTCTTTTCCCATATTGCGGATTTTCAGCATTGGGGACTTGGTCAATCCAACATGTTTTATTGAGTACCTACTCAAAAAACAGAACATTCTGCTAGGTTCTATAGGTACATGAGTAGTATGGAACAATGGCCTTTGCCCTAAAGGACCTCCTCTGCTTAATCCATAGTAGGAGTTCAAAATATTTTCATTTTTTTCTCTGTAAACTAATGCCTTGCACATAGCAGGGACTAAAAATGCTTGTTGGATGGAAACACTGAATTAATAATTGACCATATTTATAGAGAACTTTGTGATTCAAAGAGAACTAATTTCACCCTATGAAACAGGTATTCTATTGTTTTTTCAGTTGGGGAATTTATAATCCAAAAGGATAAATTGACTTGCCCAACAGAGTATATTTAGTATCAGAAATATAAAGGTATAACTGATTATACAAGGTAGTCAATATATGATGAGTTCACATTCTATGGTGCACACAGTCAAAGACAGAGGAGTTCAGAAGATGAAGCAGCATGGCTGGTAAGAGAAGACTTCACAGAAGCAGACCTTGATCTGGCTCCTGAAGGATTTGATTTGTCAGAAGACTGATAAGTACAGACAAACTCATCCTCAGAGTAAAATCACTCCAATACAATTTTGGCATATTATGAAAAGAACACTGAACCAGGAGTCCGAAAACCCAGGGTTTGAGTCTTGCCCTTGCCACCTGATAGCTATGCGTAGCCTTGAGTTATTACAAACCCCTAAACCCCAGTTTCCTCAGCTAGAAGATGGTATAATAATATCCAAAAAATCTGCCTCAGAGTATTGATGAGGAAGAAGAGGTGAGCTCTCAGGAAAGCCCCAAGAAGGTTGTAACTGTGGCAAGGTAAAATCAAGCATAACTCTCATTTAAAAGAAATGAATACCTTCTTGGATCTTTTTATTTTCTTAATACTTCTACATGGCATACTTATATCCTCTTGAGATACTAGCACCCAGGGAAATAGAAAGAAATATTTGGAGAGCTGAAGTTAGGTGAAACAAAGAGGTGGGATGGGGAAGGGCAGGGGGAGTGAAGAAGGAGGGGAGGAGAAGGGTAGAAGGAAGGAAGAAAGAAGGGAGAAGAGCAGAACGAGAGATAGCTTTTTGTTATTATTCACTCTCTTTAGCTCATTGCAGGCTAGAGCTCTATAAAACTATAGAACTATGTTACTCTTTCTATATAATCCCAGTTGCCTATGTTTCCATGTCAATATATACACATGTGTGTATATATACATGCTTATGCACATACAGATGTATAAACATATTTATCTACCCATATTCCTACATCTTTCTGCCTGTCTATCCTCTCATATACATCAACAATCTCAGATGATATTTGGGTCTTTGAAGGACTCAGTTTTTAGGAAGACATCTAGGTACTAATCAAGCTTATCCTCAGAGTACAATCATTTCCATGCTATTATAGCATAAGATAAAAACACCACCAGACATTAGATGATAAATAGATGGATGGATGGATAGATGGATGATGAGAGAGTCAAATAAGACAGAAATATGGAAAGATAGCTAGCAGATACATGACAAAAGAAGGATTGATAGATGAATAGGCAAATGGGTAGACAGACGAATAGATAGATAAGTAATGGATGGATATATGATAGATGGATAGATATGACAGAAAGATGGATAGATGGACAAATAGATAATAGGTAGATAAATGTATCTCAATTTTTATGTGTTTCTTCTGTACTCATTATGCTCTCTTTATTCACAGCTCCCCTTTTTTCATTTTCAGTCAAATAACTTCCCCTTTTGTCTTTAGAATCTCAATCTTTGGGGCAGTTAGGTGGCATAGTGAGTAAAGCACAGGCCCCGGAGTCAGGAGGACTGGATTTCGGTTCCAGCCTTAGACACTTAACATACACACACACAAACACACACACACACACACACACACACACACACACACAAAACTAGCCGTGTAACCTTGGACAACTTACTTAATCCCAATTGCCCTCCAAAAGGCAAAAAAAAAAAAAAGAATTTCAATGTTAAGAGCTTCTCATCCATCTTGGCCCAATTTCCCCTGCAAAATAGTGGTGTCAAACTTAATTAGAAATGGGGGCCACTAAACAGTTCATAAAGATCTCTGTAGGTTACATATTGATTTAAGAAAACGCACATGTTTACATATTTCTTTTTGTCCCACTTAACATACCAATACATTCAAATCAGATAGGAACTACATTTTAATTTGGTTTAGGCTGGCTGCAGAGTTTTATGGGACACATGTAGCCGATGACCAACTGTTTGAATCTTCTGCATTAGACCATTAGATCCTATATGGTCTTTCTCTAAACATTTTGAAATTTCTCCCAAACTTTTGGGTACATTTTGGACTGTTTGAATTTCCTTTCCTTGTCTGACATAAATTCCATGATGGGGGTTGGTGTGTTAACAGAGTGGAGAAACTGTCTTAAAGACAGAAAATGTAAGGGCATCAATGGCTAGCCTGGCTCAAGTAAAGATTAGGAAGTAGGTTTACTTATCCAGCCTAGGTCCAGTTGTCAAGCACAGGCCAAGGATCTGTGCAAATGGAGCTGGAGAATGCTGGCTCTTCTTGGGTGCCCTTTTCCCCCATGGAGATGTGCTCTGCTCATTACTTTTGCAGAAACTGACATCTGGTCTCTTCAACATCCTATTTGCCCTCTTTTGAAGCTCTCCAACATTTCAACGTCTTTAAAATGTGGCACCCAGAAAAGAACAATAGATTATAATCTCCATGACAGCAGTGACTATATTTTCCCTTTATTTTCCCCAGTGCTTAGTATAATGACTGTACATGACATGCAATTAATAAATGTTAGTTAACTGACTGATAATTGAACAAAATTTTCCAGTTGCATTTGAATGAAGATAGACCACAGTGGGCCTAACCCTTCTTTGAAGGCTGGCAAAATCTTCATTATCCCATTGCATTCTGCTTTATGTTTATACTGGTGTTTTTATGACCATTGTGTCATTTGATAAAGCAGATATTACATTGCCTGCATCATATTCACAGTCTTTTTCATCTGTGTCACTTATGTGGTACTTAGCATATGCTTATGCTATATAGTCATAGAATATTTATATTATATAAACATAATATATTTATGTAATATTTAGATTACATAAATATAGCATGTTTAAATAGTATTTTATATTCTACAAATATATTTATTTTTGCTTTATGTAAACTATATTTATGTTATATATATATGTATATATATGAATATTTTTTATTTCTCCAATTATACCTTAAGGTTACAGCTTACAGTTCCTCATCTTCCCAATGCCAAATGCCATGGCTTACACATAGTTACTACTTGAGCACTGTGTATGTATGTTGTGTATGAATGATGATGATGACAATGAAGCTGAAAATAACAACTCCAATATAAATGTGCTGTGGTTTTTTGTTTTTAAATCATACAGAACAATGTTTGGGAAGAAGGATCATGTGGGCCTGTACCCCTGAATCAACAAGTTCAATTGGTTAGAATCTGTCGCCAGTTAGACCAAGGTAAGGGCTCAAACCCCATCTTCTACAAGAAGCTTTTCTAGTTTCCCCTAACTCTTACCTTCAGTACCTTCCCTGAGATAACTTTTCATTTACCCTGTATATATCTTAAATGTACATGGTTGTTTAAATGTTGTTTCCTCTAACAGAATGTGATCTTATTGAAGTCAGAGATTCTGCTTTTGTGTTTTGCCTTTCTTCACATGCTCAGTGATTTTAATAATAGTTAGTAATTGTTGACTAACTGAATAATTGATCATAGAACACTGACTGAGGTATTATTATATTTCTGTACCAGGGTCACACAGGCAGACAATTAAGAGCTGGTACTTCAACCTGTATGTCCCTGTGGAGTCTCCAGAGCATACCTTAAGAGAGGGGTTGACTTCATTTCCACCTAGTTTGAGGGCCTGAGCTAGGTAGTTCATGCATGATTATACTTGACAGAGGCGGCCAATGTGCCTCAGGAGGTTGAGCTACTGGTCTAAGGTCATATATGTCACATGCCAGAACTAGGATAAGACAGGGACATAAATAATGCTCATGGTATTTCAGCAGTACTATGTTAACACATGAAAGGGAGCTCTACATGGCCCAAACAGCTTTGTTTTCTAGAAGAGATCCAATTAGACTTAGAGTCTCCCTGTTCTCCTGGATCTTATCAGTTCTTGGAAGAATGAGGGCAGCTGCAGCACCCAGGGAAGGTTCTCTCCCAGAATTACCCCAGGTAAATGCTCAGAGTAGGGATGGTTTCATTAGTTCCATGTTGATGGCCATCTAAAGCAGATGTGTCTGACACGGCTGCTGGCTCCTCATCTTAGTAATGAGTCCTGGGTTCCCAATTGAGGGCTTCTTGTAATATGCAGTTTAAGAAACAGCTGAAAGAGCATGGCATTCTGTGATATAAGTGACATCAACCAATTTTCATGTTATTTAAAACACATGATATGCCATTTTGGTAGCACTTCTGGCTCACAAATCTGCAAGGAAATGATGCTGGAGGTGAATGTCAAGTATGAGAGATCAAAACCTCCTAGTGACGTCCCCAAATTGCTGAGAGAGCAGCTAATTAGGTTCAGTGTGCCAGCTCTGGAAGGATTTTTATATTCTTTTGGGTGACCCAAGGCTAGAGACTGGAAAGTGGGATTTAATGTAGACAAGTGTTAAATAATATCTCAAGGCGAGGGGCCCATATGGAGAGCTCAGTGTGTGAAATGACAGAATTGGGGGCGTGAGAAACCTCATAGTCTTCTACCCCTGACAGTGGAGCCAGGCAAATTTTGCAGAGAGAAAATAGTCTCTTTGGGACCTTCCTCATTCCCAAGGTTGCCAGGGGCATGTGATTTTTCTAGTTGGATGGTTAGGATGCTATGATGTCTTCAGGAAAAATGCTGACTTTGCCAAAGAAATTATTTATGGAACAGGTTAGGGGTTAAAAAAGCAGGGGGGGGGCATCATCTTTGTTAATTTAACAAAGGGGGGGATTGTTTCCATTGCTTATCAAAGGGAATCAAGAGGCCACAGGTCAATTTGGGATGATCATGCTTGGCATCAGTGCTTGGCTAATTTCCTTCTGCCACCACCCAACGAGGTGAGTCTGGGTTTGAGGTTCACCACCTTTCTCTGCATTTCTTCTGTAATCGATCAATTAATAAATAAGAATTATATTAAATGTCTACTATGTGCCAAGCATTGTGCTACATATTGGGGATACAGAGATAAAAATGCAACATTACTCGTAAAATTTTACATTGTATAAGGAGATATAAAATGTATACAACTCTCTCTCAAAGTACAAATATACATATGTATGTACATAGGAAGATTTGCAACTATACATATATGTACACACATAGGGACACATATACCTATATACACACATGTGTGTATTGTATGTGTATATACACAATATACACACAGATTGAATCTGTGTTTTATTGGTATAGGGAAGCCCTAGATAAGGATGCTCTCCTCCCAGTGACAGCTCTTTATTCTCTATATCTTGTTGCCTCTCTCCCTACAAAATGTATCTAAATGAAGGCAATTTGGGAGGAAGGTGGGGACTAGGAAAACCACAACTTAGAAAGAGGAAACTTGAACTTAACTTTGAAGCAAATGAGAGATTCTAAGAGGCAACAGTGGGAAGGAAGTGCTCCCTAGGGAAAAGAGCCCATTTGTGCAAAGGGATGGAGAGATGTGTGAAAAATGGCAAGAAAGTCAATTTGACTAGACTGCAGCTTACTGCCTTTCTGACACTACTCAAAGAAGCCTCTTGGTTTCTTTATCAGTAACAAGGATATGAACTTTGTGCTCTGGTTTCTTACTTGTCACTCAAATGAAGTAATGGTTTATAAAAGCACTTTTTTAAATACTAAAGACTATGCAATAGAATATTATAGAGTGAGGAGACCAGAAAATATACATACATACATATACATCCATGCATTTATGTAATTTCACATTAAAATTCTCTGGGGAAAGCATTGCCAGCATTAATTTTTCTTATGCATTCCCTATTCACATCATTCAAAGAACCATATTTTTGAGCAGAAGGGGACCTTCAAGGCCATCAAGGCTAATTCCATCTTATAGCCAAGGTAACTGAAGCAAACAAAAGGCACTTGTCAGTGTCACAGAGATAGTAAATGAGTGGGGTAGGATGTGAACATAGGTCTTGATTCCAGATCCATTACCCTACTTCACCACACTTTCATTCAGGGCACTGTTATGCCACATAATTCAGATTAGAAAAAGCACTGGCTTGCTGCAATGATCTCATCATCCCATTATGGAGATTTCTCTGTATTCTACCAACAAAATTTTTACCCACAGTGCCTGGTGCACACTTCTGGTCCCCCAGGGCAGATCTAAGATACTTCAGCATTTATCCTTCAACAAACATGCTCTGAACCCTTCTTGTTTCTATTCCAAAACTTCTTCATGCTTTTTGAGTCATAATTTCTCTTTAACAGATTAAAAAAAAACAGCTTCCAGAATAGACATGGCTTGTTATAGTAGAGAGGGTGTGGGAAAAAAAGTTGAGAGTGCTCATTTCTAGTTGTGGGTCTAGTACTAGAACTTTGAGGCTCTGGGTGAATTACTTCACTTAGCCACTTCTCCAAATGAGGGTATTGGGCACGATAAACACTAAGATGCCTCCTGGCTATAAAACCTTGACTTTCTAGGATCTCTACACTCATCTCCACTTTCATCAGCTATTTTTTCCAGTGTTACCACTTGGGGATTTAAATTTCTTCTTATGCACGACCATTATGCTGTTTTAAAGAGGAATCTCATCTAACATTTCTTGGCCTATGTCTTATCTAGATATAGCATTGGGGTGGGAGGGGGCATTGAAAGTATAATCAAATAGCCTGGGTTCCAGTTTGGACTCTGGTATTTATGACCTGTTTGATCTGTGGCATGATGCATCTTCCCTTCCAATTCCATCCCTTCCACTTTCGAAATCATGAGATTTGGCAGCTTCTTCCAGCGTTTAGCACACTGCCTAGCATGTACTAGGCACACAATTAGTATTTGTTGACTCAATCTGACTTCCACCGGACTCATGTCTTCTGTGCCATTTAACCTCTTGGTAAAACTTCTAATAAAATGTTGGGTTCTATTTCTGGTAACTTAGTGGCAATATGTATTTTTCATTCAGTCCATATTTTTTGCTATTGTAATGATCACGTTGAACATTAGGATTCCCTTCCTCCCCTTCTTAGTCATGTTTTAGAATAGACTAAATTGACGATAGGATTTGGTTGACACAGAGTCAGTTTTTTATATCTGTGACTGTAGCTTTATGGAATAGATCATTCAAAAATCCTCTTCATTCCCCCTTTCCTCATCATTCCATTCATTCCCTTTCACTCTTTAAATTCCCATCCTCATGCCTAAATAAAGACATAGTACAATGAATCTCTAAAACTATTAAGGCAGCAGGTGCTGCCAATAGCCCTGATGAGGGTAACAACCTTTTTTTCTGTTTGAGGATGCCTGGAGGGAGTAGATAAAAGCAAGAAAACACAGAACTTTGGGACTTATAGTTGTAAGCTGGCCCTTATATTGTGGTTAGAAAGTGATTACCTTGACAGAAGAATTAACAAGAGAGTCAAACAACACTTCTTAATAGCTAAAATGTACATGTGTGTATGTGTACATACACATGTGTACATGTGTGTGTGCATTCATGCCTGAGGAAGGCTCATGTATTTGGCTACCCTTTGAGGTTACCCAAGTCTTAGGCACACAAAGCACTGATGATTTGGGATGATTATGACTCATTTGCATCTGTGGGGACTATATCCTTGACCACCCTCTAGGGCCGTTCTCTGACCTTGGTTGTGTTCACATCTGAGGTTGTAGGACCCTAAGAATCATGGTGCAAAAGTAACTATGGACCATGAAAGGTTATGGCATTGAGACAGCAAAGCTCTGGCAAGTCCCTTCAGCCCAGAAAGATGTTTTTTTTTCCAAAGGCCAAGTAATAGATTGTCTATTGTCTAAGCACCATTCTATTTAAGTATGAAAAAGCTCATTGCAAGAAAATTTGGACACAAGGTGAATATTGTCTTGGGAAGCTCACAATGACCATCTACTCAATTGTGGAGGAGACTATGGTTCATACTGGGAGTGGAGGTAGTAGCCACATAACTAAAATCACAAACTAATATTTCAAACTATTGAAATATGCAATTCTTAAATGGGAATGAGGGAGTGGAACTAGAAAGCCATTTGTGTGTATACAAATGTATTGCTACATTTCACATGGTTGCAGCAACTCTAAAATCATCACCAGCAAATCTACAGTAACAATTTCACAATTCTATATTTCACAGAAATAATTGTATGATCTATCATACATTGATGTTGTATATATAATATATATAATAGTTGCATGATCCATTGATATGTTCATGTGTGACTCCATATGATCCAAATGATGAGCTATCATTTGTCATGTTGTAGCATTGTTTCTCCAAACCTATCTCATCCCCCCTTTTTCAAGTCATAATGTCATTGGTAGGTTTGGGATTTGCCAGCATTTTTAATGATATTTTCATTGATAGGACAGTGAGATCCAGTGCTATAGTCTGAAGTTTTCAGTGAGTTCACAGAAAGAAATATATCCAGCCACATACAGTGCATAAAACTACAGTCTGTTTCTCCTCTAATTGGTAATAAATGTAAATGTTTAGTTATGCCTGGCTAGGGAGCTATGAACAACACATCTGTCTGACGGTTTTTTTCTATCTTCACAAGGACTGCAGCATTTATGCCATCTGTAGCCTGTGTAGGAAGAGAGATGAGAAAAAGTGAGTCAATCAGGGCACAAGAGAGAAGGGTAGAGAAAGAACTAAGAAAGAATGGTAAAGTAAATTAGGAGAGTCAGGATAATGCCATTTAAATTTTCTATCCAAGATCTTTCCAGTTTCTGGCTGGAGATCAGAGGCTTAGAAATAATTCTACATATATAGAGAAGTCAAGCTTCAGGAATTCTGCCTTGATTTTATGCTGACCTTTGAGTTTGGCATTGATGGGCACCTTTTATCTCTGTTCTATGGAAATGAGTTTTGTAATCCCTTCTGCATCAGCCTGGCTCCCTCCTGGGCTCTGGTCTCCTGGCTTAACTCTAGAATTTATATCTTGACTAGGACAATGATAACTACTAGTACTACTAGTAGTACTGCTGCTGCTGTTACTGCTACTATTACTACTACTACTACTACTACTACTACTACTACTGCTACTACTACAACACAATAGCTTACATGGATGTTTTATTCAATTACAAAACAGTCATTTATCCATCTGTGTAAGAGTACCTAGAACATTCAATTTAAAAGAATAATAGTAAGAAAATTAGTCCAAGAACTATTTCTATTTGAACTCCAAAGGGAAAAAAGATAAGAAAAATAAAGTGATAAGAACCACAACAACCTTTTTGTCCCCTAGATGTCATGGTGGGAAATATTCATACACACCAAACTACTGGAATCAAAATCTCTCAAAATATAGAGACCTGACTGGTAGAATAAATCAAAATCACTTAATGGCTGACTGAAATACATATTCCTTTCTTACTTTTTGGATGCCTAGAGATAATTTAAGGATCATAGTTCTGCAAGATGAATATGACAAATCAAAAGAAAAAAATTGAGCACTATAATACAAGAAATAATACGAGAAAACAGCCCAGAACTTCTGAACGCAGAACAGAAAGCACTAATCAAAGAATCCACAGATAGCCTTGAGGAAAACTTAAATTCAATGCTTTAAACTGCAGATAGGGAAACTTAACAATTTCAATGATAAACAACAATTCAATAATAAAAAAAAAAACAAGAAAAAATACCTCCAAACATAAAGTTAAGGAAATTCAAATGACCTATCATCCTGTCTGCTACTGGAATTGTCCCAAAATATGTTCAGTGATTCTAAAGGAGATAAGGTGATATTTACTTTTATTTAATGCCACAAATTAGTAATCTTATCCACTCATTTGATAGTTCAAGGAACAATTAATTATAAAAGAATAATATTAGGATAGTGAGTCATCCCAGAACTTTTAGTATATTGACCTCTATCAAAAAAGATGAGAACAAAATTGTAATCATCACCATCAGCTATCATCTCTGTGAAAAGGAATGTCAGAGGTTAGTCATTGCTTTAGAAGTAAAAAATTCAGATATATTTCCCCCAATTTAGGCCTAAAGATTGGTAACAGATCTCAGTGGCTCAGAAATTAGTAATAAGTGAATCAAAGAAGTGCTCTTAGTATGCAATAGAATATCTGCTTCTTTACTGATGGACAGGATGAGGATGAGTGTGGTGTTTCCATGCTCAGATTAAATATTAAGGAGATCAAAGGTCCCCATGAAGGGCATATCTATGTGGGAATTTTATGTAAATGAGATCGAACAATATTTATGAGCAATATAAAATGTGTTATTTCAAAAGTAATTGGGTCAGGAGTCTCTAACTGGAATCTAGGTCTTTCAACGGGGCAGCCCCTCAAATCTGCAATGTGCTTGTAGACTTGACCCCTCCTTTCTCTCAGCAGAAACACCTTATGAAAGGTTGGGCCCTGGGGCAACATAGTCACAAGGGACAGCCTCTAATATATCACAATATTAATATATGAAATAACAAGCTTTCTCTCTTCATGGTTATTATTCCACATGATGCATAATGAAATTATACTTAAATTAATTTTAAAATAATAATGAGGCATTTCTTTTGTTCCATTTAAAGGGAATTTTAAAAATGCAAAATGTGTTATGTCTGGAACTCTCAAACATGCTCAAGGTTGATGGGACAGTCTCAGACAGTTGCTGTCACAGAGGAGCAGACTAGTCTGTCTTAAAAAAAAAGTCTGCACCTGAAAACTCTGCTCCCCCTCCCAGTCATTAGGGAGGTATCAAGTATATGCAAATAGCTAGATGGGGGAAAGGCAAATGCCATGATCACCTTTCCACTAGTCAGTCAATGTAACAGAAATTACACAAAGTCATATCTACATCAGTGAAGTCTTCTGGGGATTTCAAATAATGAAACAATATCCTTCCTATGCCCCAGATTTTTTCCTGGGTCTGAATCACTCTCCACCAATGACTGAATTTGATCATAGCTCCATGATGATTCACTCATTCTCTTCCTAAAACCTCCCTAACATATGGTTTTCCAGCATGCCCGTGGTGATCACACAACACAACATTGCTACAGCCAGTTCCACCATTTTCCTCCAAACTATGGTACTTACAGTATTCATTTTTGTGATACACTTCCCTACCACTACTTTTAACTCAAGGAATTATGGTCAGGACCATATCCTTGAAGAAAGTCTGTAGCCAGAGAGATTTCATAGATGGCTTTGGCTAACTCCCTTAAGTTGTCCACTAAGCTTGTATATCTTTTAATTAATCAAGTTGGACTACTCACACTAACCCTAATCCTGAATTCTTCCAGAAACTGTGAACTGAATATTTCTCTTGATCTTAGTCACAAAGAAGAAGATAATTTCTGAAATTTCTTTAGAAATTTAGAAGACATGGCCTTGAATATGGAAAGCTAGGTGAATATTCCCAAAGAATGGCATACCTAGCTCATATGTCACTGGGTACAGTCACTGAGTGATAATGAATATATCTGAATATTTGTTATCTGAATGCCAGGAAAGTCTAAATATCAGAAAATGTTTTTTATCAAACAAGGAAGCTAAAGCAATGGAAAGTTCTGGGCTTTGTGCCAGGAAAGACCTGGGTTTGAATCCTGTATTTACATTTATCACACATTAGAATATAAGCTTTTCATGATGGGCTGTTTTTTTTTTAATATTTGGCTCTCATGACATATAGTCATTATTTAATAGATGTTTTTTAATCATTTGTGTGACCATGGGCAAGTCACATAATCTTTCTAAGACTCAATTTTCTCATTCATAAAATGGAGATAAAATTACATGTAATACCTAACACACATGCTTTTTACGATGACCAAGTGCAATGATGTGCATAAATCATTTTAACCATTTAAAGCATTTTATCAATGTCACCTATTTACTATGACCTAGAACTGCTTTCCAAGTTTCTAAAACAGAGCTTTGTTTTTCATTGCTCTCTTTGTTACATTCCTTGCTTTTATGTCTAGCTTAATGCTTGCTAGATGGCCCAGATTACTCTTTAAGACGCTGTTTATAGTTTATAAGTGCTGGCATTGGTAACTTTCTGGCACGTTATCCAGGCATGTAAGTGAGAAGAATTTTCAGAGAATGAAATCTATCATCTCTCTCTTTTCAAATATCGACATTTAAGAAAATATACATGGAAGTGCTATAAAGTCATGGTGTAACAAAATACTGTTCAATATTCTTATTTATATGGTCTATGTACCAAATGACTTTATAGGATAGACCATAGGGGAAGTAATGGCTGATCCCATGGTCTCTTCCAAAGACTTCTCCACAAATTAGTTTTAAACTCTTGGGTGTTCTCTATGATAGTTTATGCATGCAAATTCCTACAAGTGAATGACTTCCCTTGGTGTCTAGAATGGTATATGTGTAATGAAAGGTAGCTTAGAACATGAAACAAAATTCCATGTTCTTGAGTAAAGACATATTGCTGTGAGAGAATGGTGGTGTTGATGGGCAAATGGCTATGAAGTCAAGACCCCCCTGACACCAATAACCAAAAGATGCCACTGAAGTCATCAGAGCTCCCAAGAATTAGGTGAAGATATAGGGCTATAAATTTAGAACTGGAAGGCATGTCAAAGACTCATTAGATCAACATCCTCATTTGACAGAAGAGAGAACTGAGGCCAGTAGAAGTTCAGTGACTTCCGTAAAGTCACATAAATCATGAAGTCTCACTAAGAAGTGTCAATTCACTAGCAATGGAAGCTTCTTTAGTTATGGTGCCCACTTCCATGCCCAAGACACCAACAGAGTGGTGGATTCCATTCTTTCATTTTTTATCCCTTCTGAACAGCCAATAGCAAGGTATTGTGGTGAACGGAAGAATATAAAACAATTTCAAGAGTGACTAACATCGGTACTTTGGCATGGTTTTTGCTGTAAGCCTGAGAGATTTGTTTTTCATCATATCCACATAGCCTTCCTGGGATTTGTAATAGAGGGAACCAATGACATGACCCTGTACAAGCTTTACAACCCTAGATTCCACCAGCAGGGTATAAGTCACTAAAATATGTTTTGGGTTTAACAAAATATCCTGTGAGCCTCCTTGTTTTCTAGGACTGCAGTTGGTGAGATCTGAACAATTTTCCTTCTGACATGACAAATCAGTAATGGTAGAGAGCCCTAGGGGAGTACAGGTGTAGTTATAACTTGAGTGGCATTGAGGTGGAATTTAGTCAAATCACTGTAACACTCAAATGCTAAGGAAATTGTATGCCCCTCACAAATTCAGCTTGGTATAGATCCATACTCCTTGAATGCTACCCATCATACTTGATATAAATGGAAATGAGTATCTATTCTGGATGGTGATATTCAGATTTCCATAGTTGATACAGGAGTGTAACACCTCCCTTTGAACAAAATGTATTTAATTTTTCCCCAATTACATGTAAACACAATTTTTAATATTCGTTTTTAAAATTCTGAGTTCCAAATTTTCTCCCTCCCTCCCCATCCCACCCCACAAATGAGAAGGCAAACAATTTGATATATATTATACATATGTAGTCATGCAAAATATATTTCCATGTAAGACATGTTGTAAAAGAATACATAAACCCACCAAAAAAGAAAAATTAAGGGAAGAAAGTACACTTCAATCTGTATTCAGACTATCAGTTCTTTCTCCAGGGATGGATAGCATTTTTCATGAAAATTCCTTCAGAGTTGTCTTGGATCATTGTATTGATGAGAATAGCTAAGCTATTTACAATTGATTATCTTATAAAATTGTTGTTATTGGTTCTACTCATTTCACTTTGCATCTATTCACATAAGTCTTTCCATTTTTTTCTGAGATCTTCCTGTTCATCAATTCTTATAGTACAATAGTATCTTATAATAATTATATACCACGACTTGTTCAGCCATTCCCCAATTGATGGGCATCCCCTAAATTTCCAAGTCTTTGCCACCAGAAAAGAACTGCTATAAATGTTTTTTCTTCTTTTTTATAAATATAGATACTTTTTTGTTTGTTTTTAATCTCTTTTGGGATAAAGACCTAGTAATAGCATTGCTGAGTCAAAGGACATGCATAGTGTTATTGCCCTTTTAGCACAGTCCCAAATTTCTCTACATAAAAGTTGAATCAGTTCACAACTCCACCAACAGTGTATTAGTGTCTCAATTTTCCCATATGTCCTCCAAAATTTATCATTTTCCTTTTCTCTCAAATTAGCCAATCTGATAGGTGCAAGGCAGTACCTCATAATAGTTTTAAATGCAATTCTCCAATCAATCGTCATTTTTTCCTATATGACTATAGTCAGTTTTGATTACTGCATTTAAAAACTAACTGTTCATATCTATTGACCACTTATCAATTGGGGAATGGCTTCTTTTTTTTATATAAATTTGCCTTGGTTCTCTATATGAAAAAGGAAGCCTTTATCAGAGAAACTTATTTCAATAATTATGATAGCTATATTTCCCTCCATCCTATTTTGTACATTTATTCTATTCTCTCCTTTCACACTATCCCTCCTTAAAAATGTTTTGCTTCTGACTACCCCCTTCTATCAACCTCCCTTCTTTTATCCTTTTCCTCTCCTACTTCCCTATAGGGTAAGATATATTTCTACACCCAACAGAGCACATATTATTCCTTCTCCCTTTTTTGGAATAGAGTTGCTTATGCCAACAACCAGGAAGGTTAAAGTCAACTCTTCTTAGTATTATTTTTAATGGATTATTGTAAAGCCCCTGTCTCTCACTCATATGATTCATACATTTGACTGTAGTGGAGAAGGGGGAAGGGTGATGCCATGTCTAAGACAATTATAATTTTACAGTGGATGCAATTAATAATTTTATTCCTATTTACAGAATTATGGAAAGTTATGGAAATTAGTGGAACTACTGTCCCTCCACCTCATAAGGGGACATAAACAGATTTGAAGTGGAAATATTTATGAAATACAAAAGCCTCCTTGGCTAAGTAGTTATCTCTTTAAAAAAAAAAAACTTGTTGTTTGTAGTTGTTAAGTTGGTTTAGTCATAACTGACTCTTTGTGACCCCATTCGGGGTTATCTTGGTGAAGATGCTGGAGTGGTTTGCCTTTCCCTTCCTGTCTGTCTCTCTGTCTGTCTGTCTGTCTCTCTCTCCAGATGAGGAACTGAAGCAAATAAGATTAAGAGTCTTTCCCAGGGTTTCACAGCTAGTTAAGTGCCTGAGGCTGAATTTGATTTCAGGTCTTATTGACTCCAGATTTGACATTCTATCCACTGTGCCACCTACCTGCCCCTTAGAAAAACTACAGCACCCAAAATTCTATTTGATACTAGTGTTATCGCGATTTAGCCAAAGCCACCTCAATATCACTTAAATTCTAACTATACCTGCACTCCCCTAGGGTCCTCTGTCCTTAGTGACTTGTCATATCAGGAAGACAATTACTCAGAACTCATCAATTCCAATCTTAGTAAACAAGTTTTTATTGTAGTCATTTACAGGTATGATTCCTTATATTTAAGAGACTCTTCCCATTTCCTTGAGGTGACTTCATTCCGAGAAATGTAATTACCTGAAACAACAAGATACCCCAGATCCCAGGGTCATCATAGGAAGGAATTCTTCTTCCCTAATCCCATCCAATTTCTCATCAGTCTTCTGACTTCATTCCCAATTATCCTCATTTTGTGATTCTGTTCATGGGAAATTAACCAATTGGAAGTTTTTGTTTTTGTTTTTACTATAGTATTTATCCCTATGGTTAGGAGTACTAAAATGCAAACAAAGACTGGTGGTTTTAGTATTGTACAGATGTGTGTGGGGGGTACTAATCCTTGCTTGTCCTTAATGTCACCAGACTAGGCCTTTGTTTTCCCTCCACGATGTTTTCCCCTTATGTGTCTGAGTTCCCATTCTTCTTCTAGGCCAAATTAAGCAAAAACAAGGATGAGAGCAAGTTAGGTGATTTCAGTGCTAGAGACAATTCCTAGATGCTGAAACTTCTCCTACCAATACCAGTACTTCCTCTACCAATGCCTTTTTAATGTTTTAAAATTATTTTTAATTTATGGAATAAAACAAGCATTTCTATTATATAGCATAAAAAAAGATGATTGGACATGAAAATGCAAATCTATTACATACATCTTGCTATTCCATTTAAATACATAATAAAGTTATCTAAATTTTTTTCTTCTTTTTCCTTTTTTTTAATCAAACCTTCTCTGCAACTTATACTCTGTGAGAGTTTCCTGAAAGATTAACAATTTGTTGATGGTCACCCAGCCAGAATGTGTCAGAGACATGATTTGAAGCCAGGTCTTCCAGGCTTCAAGGCCACCTCTCCATCCTCTGGGCCTCTGAAATCTAACTTAAACATTTTGACCAATGCTGCTGCTTCCTAATTCCAAATCTCTTGGAACTGCCTACACTGATTTAGGTTACTTGTCACATTCTTATCATCAAAGTTCCTGAATCATGTTTTTGATTAAGGACCCCCAAATCCAGCCAATATTATTAAAGCACCTATATTCTCTCATTTGTAAAAAAAAAATAGTGCATAATGGATAGAAAGCAAATATTGAAGTCAATAAGACCTGGGTTCAAGTTCTTCCTCCAGCAATATTGGCTGTGTCATCTTGGGCAAGTCATATAACCTCTCAGTGCCTTAGATGACTCTCTCAGTTGGAGCTATAAAATTTATTTTCTCCAGGAGAGAGCTTCCTCAGCTGGAGGTTCCCAATACCAATGAAATCATACATCTAGTCCCTAACTACAGTCTTGGGATGGGGTGGGGTTCCCATTTTCTCTCAAGGGACCTTCCCAGTTGGAAGTAATTATTCCTAATTTTCTTATCACCAAAGTCACCCATGATTATTTTGTGTGAAGATGCTGGTTTACATGGACAGGAAAGGTTCATATTTGCTTCTGTCACTTTTTTTAAATTTTTTTATTTTTTTTTAAAGAAATTGGGGTAAAGTAACTTGCTCAAGGTTACACGGCCAATTATTTCTGGGTGTGGTGCTCTGTATCTGAGCCTGGATTCGATCCCCAGGTCATCCCAACACTGGGGCTGGTGCTCTTACTCACTGAGCCACCTGGCTGTCCCTCTGTCACTCTTTGAGGGTAAATTATAACATTATAGGAGACTCAGGCAAGGTCAGGGTTAAAGTTAATTGAAGTGTTGGATAAGTAGCCATGGTAGAAAGAATAAATGGTTTCCTATGTAGCTATGCAAACTAGGGGAAGATCTGTCTCTGTACCTCAAGAGAGACTGGAGAAGTAGAACTCTCAAACAAACCTTAAGGTTTATGGCTTAGAATGTCAAACAGTTGTCATTTCAAATCTATAGCCTAGGGTGTCTCAGTAATAAATTTATCATCACAGATTTGCCTGAATTAGAAAAAAAAACTAGCTATCCCCTAGAAACTGTAGGGTTACCAATGTTAGCCACAACACAGAACTGTCCAGACAAAGAGAAAATACAGAGACAACACAGAATTACACTGAGCATCTTCACACAGGTTAGTGTCCTAGAAATGAAACACAGCAACATATCACACTAGAGACATTTCCTAGGGAGCCTAAAAATACAAGATCTGAGAGGTGGAAGAAGCTTCAGGCCCAGTCTAGCCCAATTCATATGTGAAATGAATCCCTACCATAAGATAACTGAGAAGTGTTAGTCCATCTTCCTTTTAGAGAGAAGACCTTCAAGTTGGGGGTTTCCATTACCTCTAAAGGCAGCTTGCATCACTTTTGAAGAACTTAATTTTTTCAAAAAAGTCTTTATCCCTCCATCTCCCTGTCACACTATTCCATACCTAGGAGACTTACCTGTGTTGGAATCACGCACCACAAACAATGGCACCAAAAAAAGGATTGTGGTGCTTTTCCTCTTCCTTAAATTTCCTGACTACACATGTTTCCCATCTGCCCATAATGATCCCATAATGCATCCCTCCTGTGGCCAGCTCATCACTCCCCATTAGTGGTGATGATCAAGAGAGTTGCTAACAAAGTTGCAGGATATAAAATAAACCCACATAAATCCTCATCATTCTTATATATTTCTAATGAAATTCGATAACAAGAAATAGAAAGAGAAATCCCATTTAATTTACTGTAGACATTATAAAATGTTTAGGAATGTACCTGCCAAAACAAACCCAGGACCTATATGAATACAATTACAAAACACTTTTCACACAAATAAACTCACATCTAAATAATTGGAAAAATATCAGTTTCTTGTGGTTAGTTCAAGTTAATATAAATAAAAATGACAATTTTACCTAAATTAATTTACATATTTAGTGCCATACCAATCAATCTACCAAAAATTATTTTATAGATTTAGGAAAAAATAGTAACAAAATTCATCTGGAAGAACAAAAAGTTCAGAATATCAAGGAAACTAATGAAAAGAAATGCTAGGGAAGTTGGCCTAACCATAACTTCATATTAATCTGCATTATAAAGCAGCAGTCATCAAAACTACTTGGTACTGCCTGAGGAAGAGTAGTGGATCAATGGAATAGATTAAGTACACAAGACACAGTAGTCAATGACTACAGTAATCTATCGTTTGATAAACCCAAAGATTCCAGCTTCGGGGATAAGAATTCACTATTTGACAAAAACTGCTGGGAAAACTGGAAAATAGTATGGAAAAAACTGGGTATAGATTAATGTCTTGCACCATATACCAAAATCAAGTCTAAATAGGTGTATGATCTAGGTATAAAGGCTGATACTGTAAACAATCTGGGAGAGCAAGGAATAGTTTACCTGTCAGATTTATGGAGAAGGGCAGATTTTATGACCAAACAAGTGTTAGAGAGCATTATGAAATGCAAAATGGATAATTTTGATTACATTAAATTGAAAAGTTTTTGTACAAAAAAAGGCAATGTAACCAAGATTAGGAAGGAAGTGGGAAATTGGGAAAGAATTTTTACAACCAGTATCTCTGAAAAAGGCCTCATTTCTAAAACACACAGAGAATTGAGTCAAATCTATAAGAATGCAAGTCATTCCCCAATTGATAAATGGTCAAAGGATATGGATAGACATTTTTCAGAGGAAGAAATTAACGATATCTATAAGCATACAAAAATGCTCTAAATCACTGTTGATTAGAGAAATCAAAAGAACTCTGAGGTACATTTCTCACTGGTCAGATTGGCTAAGATGATAAATGCTAGAGAGGATGTGGACAAATTGGAACACTAATACATTGTTGGTGGAGTTGTGAACTGATCCAACCATTCTGAAGAGCAATCTGCAACTATGGCCAAAGGGCTTTGACCCAGCAATACCACTTCTAGGGCTATACCCCAAAGAAATCACAGAAGTGGGAAAAGGAGCTGTATGTTCTAAAATACTTATAGCTGCTCTATTTGTGGTAGCAAAGATTTGGAAATCAAGGGGATTCTCATCAATTGGGGAATGGCTAAATAAGTTGTGGTATACAACTGTAATGAAATACTATTGTGGTATAAGAAATGAGGAGCAGATAGACATCATAATAACTTGGGAAGTCTTATATAACTGATGCTGAGTGAGAAGAGCAGAACCAGGAGAACTTTGTACACAATTATAGACACATTGTATGTGTGATGACTAACTCTCAGCAATACAAGGTTAAAAGACAACTACAGGGGGCAGCCAGGTGGTGCATTGAGTAAGAGCACAGGCCCAGAGTTGGGATAACCTGGGATCAAAACCTGGCTCAGATACTTAGCACCACACCCAGAAATAACTGGCTGTGTAACCTCGAGCAAGTTACTTAACCCCAATTGCTTAAAAAAAAAAGAAGACAACTACAGAAGACTCATGATGAAGAGGGATATCCACATCCAGAGAAAGAACTACAGAGTACGCAGATTGAAGAAAACTATTTGCTCTCACTTGTTTGTGTTTTTTTTCCCTTCTTTCTCATTGTTCACCCCATTTGTTATGATACTTCTCTACAAGATGATTAATGTTCAACATGAAGGTATTTGTAGAATATATATTTTATTACATTCCATTATAGGGAGGAGGGGGGGAGAGGGAGGGAGAGAAAATTTGAAACTCAAGAGATTGTGGAACTGAATGTTGTAAACTAAAAGTAAATAAATGATTTTTTTTAAAAAGAGAGTTTCTAAAAGCTGTATTTTTTTGGCTGTAACATTGACAAAATGGAGCTTTAGGGTTCTTCCAACTAGGGGGCTCTAGTTAAAGTGAACCCTTTTCATTATGTTAATATGCCTCTGCCACTAGGATAGACATCTCCAAATCATTTTTGTAGAAGGTAAAGGTAGGGTTTTCCTCTTGTTTGAAACCTAGCTTTGCTATGATTACCTCAAGGAAAAAAAAATATTAGGTCTCCTTTAGAGTGATAGAAAAATCTCAAACCTATTTGAACAAAAAGTATACTCCTCCTTGGTTGCATTCTTAATAGAGATGGTGATATCTGACCTACTAATGAAGCTAAACAATACCCTTTAGGTAGTGAAAGTTCTTTCAGGGTTAGGTGACATTTTAAAGATAAATTAATGCCATATGATAAGTTTCCTGTATTGTTATGCTTAATGTCTATTGGTCACAAACTACTCTCACATTATCTGGAACTACCAAAACAAGACCACAGATTGAATAATTCTCAAATTCCAACTCTTGGCATACAATTAACTGTTTTGCATTGAGTAAGGTGAAACTACAGATAAAGGGACAGATACTCTTTTACCTGGAAATTTGCTTCCAGATACTACATCCTTTAAGGGTTGAGCAGTTATCTGTGCCAAAATTCTGGAGGTTGACAGGTGAAGAGAAAGAAAGAGGAATAGAGGTGCATTTCCAGCCATGGGAAAATGGCATGGAAAGTACATGGTGCCTTTTGTCATTTTAATTTCAAATGAATTCTAGCTTAGGAAGAATGCATAAGGTCAACTTTGCACATTAGTAAAATATTGTCATTACTATTGCAAGTCTTCTTTTCCTTAGGCACTCCACAGAGGTCATGCTTGGCAGCATTTCCAGCTGAGTTGTATTGACCTTTGCCCACATCAAGAAATATTTGACAAAGAAACTCACAGTGAGGAAGAAGAAACAGACACTACTCATTTTATATGATCACAAAATATTTATTTTTTTACTGTCTAGTTATTTTATTTTTTTAAATGCTTTATTAACTTCTGATTTACATCATTCATTTCTGCCTGATTTTGAGTGACAAATTTTCTCCCTGGTTTTCCCCTACCCACCGCCCCAAAATAACAGTCCCACAGTATATCCCCTCCTCCAATCTGCTCTCTCCCATATTTTCTCCCATACCCCTTTCGACTTTTCCAGTGGATCTCTATGCCCCAGTGATTGTATATCTCATTTCCCAATTACATGTAAAATACTATTAATAATAGCATATATTTAATTTTAAAACTTTGAATTCCAGATTCATTCCCTTCCTCCCTTCTCACCCACCCTTACTGGGAAGATAAGCAATTCAGTATAGGATGTACATGTGTTGGTAATGCAAAACAATAACATAGTAGATATATTGTAAAAGACTGACTATATTTCCCTCTGTCCTATCCCACCTCCCACTTGTTCTGTTGTCTACTTTGATCTACTTTGGGTGCTTCCAACTTCCCTCCCCCACAGCCTGCCCTCCCTTCCATCATCCCCCCTCTCATCCCCTTCCCCCCTACTCTCCTGGAGGGTGAGATACCCTATTTAGTGTGTATTTCATTCCCTCCACAAGCCAAATTCAATGGGAATAAGGTTGACCCATTTCCCTTTGCCTTCCTATTCTTCCCCTCCATTGTAACCATTTTCCCTTGCCTCTTCTTTATGGGATAGTTTACCCCATTTTGTCTCTCCCTATCTCCTCTCATTACATTCCTCTCTCACCTCTTAATTTCACATTTTAAGTAAAATCCCTTCCTGTTTAATTGGTCCTGTGCCCTCTATCTATGTATACGTGTAAGTATATATACACACATTCACATATGTATTCATATGCCCATATGCCCTCATATATATATATATATATATATATATATATGTGTGTGTGTGTGTGTGTGTGTGTGTGTGTGTGTGTGTTCCCTTCAACTACTGAGAAAAGTTTCATAAGTTACAATTATTGTTTTTCCATGTAGGAATGTTAATTGTTCAACTTTGATAATTTCCTTATGATTTCTTTCCCCTGTTTGCCTTCTCATGCTTCTCTTGCTTCTTGTATCTGAATGTCAAATTTTCTGTTTAACTCTGTTTTTTTCAGCAAGAATGCTTGAAAGTCCTCTATTCCACTGAATGACCATATTTTCCCCTGAAACGTGATACTCAGTTTTTCTGGGTAGGAGACTCTTGGTTTTAATCCCAGCTCCTTTGACCTCCAGAGTATCATATTCCAAACCCTTCGATCCCTCAGTGTAGAAGCTGCCATATCCTGGGTTATCCTGATTGTGTTTCCACAATACTCAAATTGTTTCTTCCTGGCTGCTTGTAATATTCTCTCCTTTGTCTGGGAATTCTGGAACCTGGCTATAATATTCCTAGGAGTTTTCTTTTTGGGATCGTTTTCAGGAGGTGATCAGTGGATTCTTTCAACCTCTGTTTTGCCCTCTCGTTCTAAAACATCAGAGCAGTTTTCTTTGAGAACTTCCTGGAGGATGATTTCTAGGTTCTTACTTTGATCATGGCTTTCAGGTAGTCCAATCATTTTAAAATTATCTCCCCTGGATCTATTTTCTAGGTCAGTGGTTTTTCCCATGAGATATTTCACATTGCCTTCTATCCTTTCATTTGTTTGGATCTGTTTAACAGCATCTTGATTTCTCATGAAGTCATTAGCTTCCATTTGCTCCAATCTAATTCTGAAGCAAGGATTCTCTTCATTGAGCTTTTGAGATTCTTTTTCCATCTGGCAAATTCGGCTTTTTAAGGCATTCTTCTCCTCATTTCCTTTTTGAGGCTCTTTTGCCATTTGAGTCAGTCTGTTTTTTAAAGTATTATTTTCCTCAGTCAGGCTGTTGACTCTCATTTCATAATTTTCTTGCATTGTTCTCATTTCTGTTCCCAATTTTTCCTCATCATTTCTTATCTGCTTTTTAAGGTCCTCTATGGCCTGTAACCAGCTTGTATTTTCCTTTGAACCTTTTGCTGCAGGAGTTCTGATTTCACTGTCTTCCTCCTCTTCCATGCTTTGCTCCTTTTTGTCCCCAAAATAGGAGTGTAATTTTGAAATCTTCTGTCTGCTTTGCTTCCTTTGCCTGGTCATGCCGCCCCTCAGTCACTTGATCCCTGGGCTTTTTGCCACAGTAGGACTTTGACACCAGACAGGGGAGCTTTTGTCCCAAATGCTGGGGTTTTCTCAGTTGCCAGAGGTATTAAATGGGTGCCCTTTCTGAAGCCTCCACACACTCTTGCAAGCTGGACATACGCCCTAAGACCTCCACCCTAGACTGCAATCCGGATCCAATCAGGTTAAAGTAAGAGCGATTACCCTCAGACTGGTGCTTGGTCCCCCTACACTCTGCAGACCAGGAGCTGAAGCTGCCACGTGGTTCTGGCTGGCTGTACAGGCGGCTCTGTGGCTTCTCACCCTGGGGGCAAAAGCCAGGCACTCCCACTTACTGGTCCCAAAGTCCAGACTGCACTGACCTCTCACTTTGTCTTTCACATCTATGTCTTGATAATTCTGGAAAAGTCCACAGCTGCTGCTGATCTGGGATCCCTCTGGCCAGCAGCTGGTCATGCCCACCCTGGGGCTAAAGCCTCGGGGCGTGGGGCTGGGCTGGGCTTCCAGAATGCTGTGCTGGCCTATCGCTGCTGCCCTGCCAGGCTGTCCTCAGTGGGAGCTTAGCTTCTCTGTGTCATTTTGTGGGTTCTGCAGCTCCAAAGTTTGTTTAGAGTCCCCTTTTTACATGGATTGGGGAAGGTGAAAGCCAGACCTGGGGGATGTCCTGATTCTACTCTGCCATCTTGGCTCAGCCCTTCCCACCCCCCATCTAGTTTGATCACAAAATATTTAGGCAAGGCAACTGTTTTTGCAGCCAAAAATGTCTTGGAGTGGAAATAACTTTGCATTTGAAGGAAGGAGACCCGGGTTTGTCTCTCTCTGCTTTGACGCATATTACCTGTGTGGTCTTTCACAATTTAATTCTCAGAATTTCAGAGTTGAAAATAACTTTTGTGACCACTCAGGCCAACTTTTACTTGAAAAATACTTCTTATTCTAACATTTACTTGAAGACCTCCAGTGAGAGGGAGCCCATTATCTTCTCATACTGCCTATTCCATATTTTGATAGCTCTAATCCTAAGGAAATTTTGACTTCTTTCCAGTCTAAATTTAATTCAGTTGGGGAAAGTTTCTTTCATTGTCTAGTATGTGTGGAACACTCTAAAAGGTACTGATCACAATACAAAGTTTTATAAGTTTTATCGCCCTTTCTGCCATGGAGCTTAAGGTCATGTGCATTATTGGTATAAGTGCATGAGAGGTGCAAACAACATTCTGTGAGGTGCCAAGATGAAAATGTAGAAAATGCAGAAAAATGTTTTCATAAATATATACATTTTCTAGCTCTTTGCCACTTGGAATGATACCTGATTTCATCCATGTAGGTATTTATTTCATTTTAAATGAATAGTCTCCTATTTATTCTCTTACTCTAGTGTTAGTCCACCCAACAGTCTAAAGACCCTTCTCTAGCTGCTGCTTCTGCTCTCCCTGTTTTTGTGGCTAATATCTCCAGGATCCCAGGGTACCACTTGGACTGTCTAAAATTCTGAGTCTATGACTGGCCTCAGTTTTTTCTGCAGTTATACATAGCCTTAATGATGCCACCCACAAGGGTGGGTCCAGGTTGGTTGATGCAGTTTACTTAAGCATAGCATGTAGCTTATCTAAATTGTATAATTTTGCTTCTCTATGTTGTGTCACGATGTATAGCCTTATAGAATCACCTAGAGAATATTGGTGCTAAAAGCTAGGTCAAAATTTTGCATGTGCAGCTTTAGACTCTTCTCGATGCCCAATTCCTCAGCTATAAGATGAAGGGGTTAGATGGGGTAAATGTGAAGTCTCTTCTAATTTTGAACCTAGTAATAACATATTGTATTTAAATAACATTTTTATCCATAATTCTATTTGATATTCATAGCTCTGAGAGGTAAAGCATCTGTTATACTTCAATGATTGGCAATGGATGCAAGCCCTCTATGATTTTCCTAATTATCTTAATGACCAACTCCAATGGTATTTTCTTAATCCTGCTAGTTCTTCACTCCTCTTCAGCCTTTGATGCTCCTAGACACTGTCCCCTCTTGAAGTACATTTCTGGATCCCCTTCTTCTTGTCTGACCACTCCTTTCCAGGGTTCTTTATTGGATCTTCCCAAAGTTCAGAACTACTCACCATGGGTATCCCCCAACAGTCCTCCTTGGGTCCTTCCCCCCTAAACTTTCTTGCTTGATGTAAAGCCACGCACAATCAGCTTTCCGGAGGACTCAAATTCTGTGAACAGCTTCAAGCTTCTGATTACACAGTATAGTGAAATCTCTATTTATTCAGTAACAAAGTGACAAAACATTCACAGAAAGTCAAAATACAGCATTCACCATGTTATGACATAACAACTTAGCACTAAAATGGCCACATAGTTTTCACTAAAGTGATCACATAGCTTTAAACAAAGTACATTCATTTAGTAACTCAATCATTCTTAAGGAGGCAAGCCTCCTTAATTGACACAAAGTACAGAAGTCAAAAGCTCTCTACCCCTAGGTCACATTGTCTTAATCCCTTCATTCAAAAAGTCTTCTTTCTCCTTGATTGGAGATTAGTTTCCAATCATTCTTAATTAGTAAGTCCTTAACTCAATCATCTAGTTGTAAAGGTCAAATTTCTCCACCCCTAGCAAATCATGATCTTCTCAGTTTGCATTAAATGCCCAAGCAGAGGTCTTTTCATCTTAACTTGAAGCTGGATCTCCACTTCTATGGTTCCCCTTCTATGGTCCCAGCTCTGCCATCTCCTTGTTGTCCAGCTCCTTGTTCAGTTCCTGTACCATACTGAAGCTCACAGTGTCTAGTCTTACTTCAATTCCTTCACAGTTTCTGCTCCTGAGAAGACAAAGCTTAACAAAGCCACAATAACATTCATATACATTGCCAGCATCCTCATCAATTCACTTTCTGCCTGAGAAATCAACATAGATCCAACAAGTCTGAGGAGTCAGCACAAATCATTAGTATAGTCCCAGTACCTCCTAAAATGTCAGTAATACTCTCCTCCAGGATTTCTGCAAACATACAATAAGAAAATCCTTTCAGGGCTTCTGAACCAGCAGCAAGGTCCCAGGAGTTATGTAACAACAGCACCATCCTCTATCAGGAGACAAATCTGACAAAGTTACATCAAAACAGGCAGACAAAGTACTGGCCCCACAGTCATGCTTCCTCCCAGTTCTCTCTTCACATTTCTCAGAAATTCTCAATTTGTTTCTCAGAAATTCTGAGGAGAAGTTCTGGCACCACAAGTTCTGGTCTCCATTCTGTTCTCAATTAGTAGTAGTTTCTCAGGATCCTGGCAAGTTCTCTCTCTCTCTCTCTCTCTCTCTCTCTCTCTCTCTCTCTCTCTCTTTATCTGTCTATCAGTAGCTGCTCTGCCTCCATGATGCTTGCTTCTGGAAGTTCTGGCCTCTCAGCTTGGGCTTTTCCCTATATAAGGTATTAGCTCTGCCCTGTTGTGCCCCTTCCTGTTACAACAGGAAATTACTCCCACTTCGGGATTCACAAGTTCTGTGTCTTAATACTCAACACAATCATGAACTTGAAACTAAGTGCTAAGTAACTGTTTGCTTGCCAATACAAGGGGATCTTCAAATTCCATTACTATTACACTTGGTGATCTCTTCAGCTCCAGTAAAGTTTCTATACAGACTTCCAATCAATTTTTCCGGTTTTAATTTGTCTTCTGACATCTAGTCATGTATCTCCCACTGCATCTCAGACATATTAAACTGGGGGTCCCATAGACATCTTGAACTCAATGTGTCCAAAATAGAACTCATTAACTTTCCCTTCAAATCTTTCCTTATTACCAATTTCCATGTGATTGTTGAGGTTAACACAATCCCCCAGTCACTCAGGCTTGCATCCTGGGCTTCATCCTCACCTTCTCACTCTCCCTTACCCCACATATCCAATCTGTTGTCAATCCCTAATTGCTTTTACCTTGACAATATCTCATTTTTATTTCTCCTTTTCTTCATTCATACTGGTTCCACCCTATCATAGGTTCTCATTATGTAATGTCTAGACTATTTCAGTGACCTGTTGGTAGATCTTCAAACCTCAAGTCTCTTCTTACTCCAATTCATCCTCCACCAAAGTGCAGCAGTGATCTTCTAAATAGGCAGTTCTGGGCTCTTCTGCTCTATTCAATCATCTTTTACCTCCTGAATCAGACATAAAATCCTCTTTTTGGTTTTTAAAGTCCTTCACAACCTAATCCCTTTCTACCTTTCCAATCTAGCAACCCTGGTCTCCTTGCTTTTCCTTGAATACAAATCTTAGAAGTACTATAGATATACTGGCTATTATGATTTATTATTACAATTATTATTACATAACACATCTACTAACTCCTTTTGTTTTCATAATCAAATCCCCATGCCTGAATTCTTCTCCTTCCTCACTTCTGATTCCTGGAATCTGTAACACCCTTCATTACTCAGGTGAAGTACTCCCTGTTGTGAGGCCCTTTCTGTTTCTTCTTTGTTGTTAGTGATCTCCCCTAACAACATCATAATTATTTTGCATATTTTAAAATTAATAATTTATATTTACTTAATCACATGATTTGCCCCCCTCAGCAAGGTCTAAGCTCCTTTAATGTGGGGATTGTTTAGTTTTCGTCTTTATTTCTCTTCTACCCAATACTTCTTGAATTGAGATGAATTAAATTCTGACTCCTCTATTTATTCCCCTATGACCTTGGGCCAGTTAACTAACCATTTTGACCTCCAGTTTTCTCAATTGTAAAATGAGGGAGTTATACTATGTTATCTCTAAGGTTCTTACCATCTCTAAATATATTTTCCATTGTCCTTGCCAAGAGGGGCAAAATCCTAATTCTACCTGACAGCAGAGCTTTTAAGGACCTCATACCACTGACTGCCAGGCCACAATACAGGCACACCCAAGGGAATGGGGAATGACTCAGAAGGTGCCGTCAAGGATGCAGCCATCTTACCTTGTGACTCAGTTTGGACACAGCCCAAGCTTTTGGTATATTATATGCCTAAGACCTGAAGTGGCTTATAGCACATTCAACCCACAAAAATTTCCCCAGGGGCACCTATAAAATCTATCATTCACAGAAGACTTTAAAGTTTGGAAGGTACTTTACAAATATTATCTTATTTTATCCTCATAACAATCTGAGGAGGAGTTATTATATCCATTTTGCAGATAAGGAAATAGAGGCAGGGAGCAGTTAAGTCCAGAGTCACATAGCTAGTAAGTGTCTAAAGTAAAATTTGAATTCAGATCATCCTAACTATAGGCCAAGCACTGTAATTCACTGAGCTACCTATCTATTGGAAGGGAATACAAATATGGATACATATAAAAAGGCACCCAGGTAACCAGGTAACAGATCAATTTCATCTAATTCTCCTTGCTTTCACTCCTCAGAAAACACATAGTTCAAAGACCACAATAGAATGGGAACACCTACCACTAAATCTGAACTCTTACTTTTCTGTATTGCTTACGAGTTGCCTTAGAGTAGCCGTCCCTTAAGGTTATTAGGGAAGGGAGAGTGAAGGAATAAGAATTTATGTAGATGTACTACATGCTAGGCACTGTGCTAAGTCACTTTTTAAAAAGTATCTCATTTGACCTTCACAATAACCCTGAAAGGCAGGTGCTATAATTATAATCATTTTACACTTGAGGAAACTGAGATAAGCAGAGTTTGTGACTGGCTCAGAGTCCAAGATCTAAGTTCAACGTTCTTCCTATCCCCATCTCTTTAGGTCATTTGCCTTCTTTGCAGTCAAAGAATCTGGGTTTGGGTTCTCTTCTTTCTTCCCCATACGACCTGTATGACCTTGAGGAAACCATTCCATTTTCTTTATCTGCACAATGAATGGGTTGGATTAGGAGACACTCAAGATTGCTTCGAACCCTAAATCATAAAGCATTAGGGATAGTCTCCAGTAGTGAAGGGATCCTGCAGCAAGTCAATCAGAGAATCAAATCTACCTTAATATTGCAAACATCTGTATCTAGGTTGAGTCGGTAGGAAAACCCAAACAAGTGCACTTGTTTCAGAAAACTCTTCCAAATAGTTTTCATGGATAAATTAACATGGTTTTCTAGTTTTCATCAGAGCTTAGTACTTGAAAGGAAGACCTCAATTCTCAAAAAATTCACTGCCATGAATCACTCACACATTCCTGAATGACAAAAGAATTATAATCAGAGTCCTGGGTGCCCTGTGCCTGGGAACATCTTAACATCTCAAAAAAAAAAAGGTCTTTTTCATCTCCTTTTTTAAAATTTGCCTTTTAAAAGTTGTTAGTTTTACTAAATTTGTTAAATTTTAGTGTCTTTATTCTCATGAATAAAAATATCTTCTATGATTCAGTATTCAATAGATCTTCATCTTTAATTTTATTTAAATTCCCAGGTATATACATGACATGTACTGCATATGTGCACGATAATAATAGGGATGCTGAATCTCAGGGAATAACAGCAACAATAGCCTGCATTTAGAGAGTGCTTCAAGATTTTCAGAAGAGCTTTACATGTGTTATCTCATTTTATCCTCACAACCCTAGGATGTGGGTAAGTTACTACCCCCATTGTATACAGAGGAAACTGAGGCAGACCAGATAAATGACCTGCCCAGGGTCCCACAGCTAGACAGTGTCTTCAACAGATTTCCTGACATCTGAGTTGAGGGATTTATATAGTGTGATAATACAAAGATAGTGATCAAGTCTGACAGTCCAAGAGAGAATTTTATACAAAGCAAAGCAAATGTAGATTAAAAAAATAACTTTAAAATTCATTTAAGTTCCATTTTAAGACCCTGTTTCGCAGAACAGGGGAATAGAGTTTCTACTAGGAAAGCAAATTTCTGGTGGAGAGAGTGGGGAAAAAGCATTACTGTTATATAACTTTAAATGACTTGCTAATAAATCTTTCATCCCCTAAGTAGGCTCTTTTTATTTATTAGGGAAGATTTTATATGAATAAAGGCCACTGGATCCCCAGGCAGATAATGCCCTGCTAAGCAGTCCTTTAAGTTTTCATCCAGACCTTTCATAATACTTCCATAAGCACTGCTGTTTCCAAGTCCAAGTCATTCTCAGCTGGTGGAATTTGTTTAAAGAAGCTATCAGAGGGTCCCCCTGCCAGAGACCCAGCATGTCAGTAACAGCTGAATTATAAACTGTTGAATCCTGTGGCAATGGGGGAACACCAAAATCATCCCAGTAGGAGGTGAACCTTGGCTAAGTCACTGAATACAGAATTTGTCTATACTAGGTTGTATCCTTTTCCCCAAACCAGGCAGGCCTCTCCAAGGATGACTTCTCACCATAAAGGCTACTCTTGACAGGCTCATTATGAAGGCTTCTGTCTGGATGTTAAGGACATTTGCTTAGAGGAAAAAAACAATGATGCTTTCTTCCTTTGCCCCTGAAATCTAGACAGGGGAAACAAAATGAGACTTAGGCAGCAGCAATATTAATTGGAGATTCTGGTAGAACTGGCAACATCTCCTATATGAGACTTTCCTGGTGTTCCCCAAGCACAGAATCTTATTTCAGCAGCTACTCAATGAGTCCATATATTTCCTACCTCATGCATTACCTCTCTCAATTCCTCTAAGGTTTTGCAAGAGGTAGAGGTTACTCTCCGTGGTATGCATGCCCATAGGATCACACAATACTGCTACCCTTGAAGAAATGTGAAAGGGCTCAGAAAATGTCATGCAGAACAGAGCCATCACTGACTTCAAAAGAGATTTGTATTTTGAGTCAGGAGGAGTGAGTTGAAATCCTGGCTCTTCCATTTAATAACTGAGTAACCTTAGTCAAGTCACAACCTCACAGACTCAGTTTCCTCATTTGTTGTTGTTTGTCTATCATTTTCTAAAAGAACCAATGGCATCACAGGTGATATCTTGACTTGTGCATGAATTGGATTTGAATGAAGTAGAGTTAAACAAAGTTATTAGCCTTACTCTCTCTTCCAGGGTCACCAGAGTTCAGTGGTGAGACAAAAGTCAAGAAGGCTGGCAATGGCCTAGTCTGCAATGGATAATCCCAAGATGTCTTTGATATCTGACCAAGCCCTAAGTTTTCCATACTGCCTGCTTCTGCCACCTTCATGGCCCTTTGGAACAAATTGTTCACACTGCATATTCCAACCTGGGAAGTCTTCACATGCTTGGGGTAGGCACCCCATAGCTCTCTGATGGGTTTGAAGTCCTTTGGCTTCCTTCAAGCAGGTTTAGCTGGTCCTGCCTATCAAAACTTCTGACCATGGTGTGGCTGCTGTGCACACTACAGATTCTTGGACCCACAGGTGAGAGTTGGATAGCAGATGGAAACCAAAAAACAAAAACCAATGAAAAAGAGAGCAGCCCTCACACCGGAGGTACTAGACTTCCCTGAACACCTGTATGCCCTCATTTGTAGAAGTTGATGGGGTGATCTCTAAGGTCCTTTCCAACTTAAAATCTAAATGTACTGAAGCACTACTGCCATGTAATTTAGTCCCTTATGTGACTGAGACCTCAACGTGTAAGACTCCCTTCAGGGACATACACAATTTGGGTAATGCAAACACCAAGGCAAAAGGAAAGTCATTGAGGTGACCACACTTCTTTAAGTTGTACTCTTCTGCCAGAAAAAAAGGCAAAAACAATCCCTATCCTCCAGGAATTCACATCCTTGTGGGGGAGACAACATGCAAACAACGACGTGCATGCAAGATATATACAGCATAAAGGGAAGGCAATCATAGAGGGAGGGCACTAAGATTAAGGAGGACTGGGTAAGAAAGTAAGACTTTAATTGAGACTGGAAGGAAACCAAGAAATCAAGGAGTTATAAATGAGGAGGGAGAAAGTTCTAGGTATGGAGAGCAGCCATTGAAAGTGTTTGGAGTGAGGAGATGGAATACTATGTGAAGAGGCAAGCATGATTAGATCATGGAGTATGTATAGGGGAGTAAAGTATAAGAAGACTAGAAAGGTACTAAAGAGGGCAAGTTATGATGGACTTTAAAAGCCAAATAGGGGCTTTTTATTTGATTCTGATGGTAATAGGGAGCCATTGGAATTTATTGAATTAATGGTGTGTGTGTGTGTGACACAGAGAGAAAGAGAAAGAGAGAGAGGGAGGGGAGGGGGGAGAGAGAAAGAGGGGGGTGATGTCGTCAAGTCTCTGCTTTCATAGGATCATTTTGATAGCTAAGTGAAGGATGGGTTGGAGAGGGGAGACATTTGAGACAGGAAGATGAAACAAAAGATGTTGCAGGGCCTGAGCCTTGAAAAAAGTTATGGATTTTAAAAGATTGAGGTCTCAGGCTAGTAAAAAGTCTGTAAAATACCAGGGACATGGAAAGAAGACAAAATTTCAAGTTAAGGAAGCATCTATTGGGGAAACAATAGGCTATTTTGGCTAGGATATAGATTGTGTGGAGGAAAGCAACACAAAATAAATATGGAAAGGTAGCTGAGAGCCATATTGAAGATGGTGCCAAATGCCTTCCAAAAGCTGAGGAATTTGTATTTTATCATCAAAGCACAAGGAAATCATTAAAGAATTCTGAGCAATGGAGTGATATGGTAAGATGTTTGTTTTAGGGACTTAAGGTGACTATGAGATGGATGGATTGGAGAAGAGAGAGTATAATCAGGGAGATCAATTAACAGTGATTTCAATATTCCTGGTGAGAAAGTCCAAAAACTAAAGTACTAGAGTAGTACTAGAGTACTAGAGTAGTCACCTTATGAAGACCCAGAAATCTTTTTACTTTGTAACTTCACTCGATCCCTGGACTTCACAAACTGAAAATAACCTTTGCCACTGAAACTTCTCTGATTGGATGGCTCCTCCCAGATCTTCCATTTTTATTCAATAGTTATGAAAACAGTTGATTTCATGAAGTTTATTCAACAACATGCAACTATCATCAACTGTTTCTGGGTTTGGAGTGCCTTATTTCTTCCACTGATCTTTTTTCTTTTTCTTAAAATGACAACGAAAATAGTTTTGATGATTATTGCTTTGTATTGTAACTTGAGATCTGGTACTACTAGTCCCTCTTCAGTACTAAATTATTTTCGTTATTTCCCTTGAGAGCTTTGACCATTAAATCAAATTAAGCATTAATTTATCTATTTTATAGATTTTTTCCACAAAACCAACTGCTAGTTTTATTTATTAGTTCAATTTTTTACACTTTCAATTTTATTAATCTCTCCTTTGATTTTTCAGCATTTCCACTTTGGTATTTAATTGAGGATTTTTATTTTTTTTCTTTTTCTGGTTTTCTTAGTTATGTGCCCAATTTATTGATCTGTTTTTTCTTTCTTTTATTGTTGTATATGTTTAGAAATATAAATTTTCTCCTAAGTACTGCTTTGGTGGCATCACACAAATTTCAGTATATTGTCTCATTGTTGTCATTGTCTTTAATGAAATTATCGATCATTTCTATGGTTTGTTCTTTGATCCTGTAATGTAATACCAAGCAAAGGCAACTTCCCAGGTTCAAAATACCAGCATAGGTGCTCTCTATTTTATTCAGTAACAAACCCAGAACAGAGAAGATCAAAACATGACATCATTCAAAATACAGCATTTACTAAGTGTGATTCAACAATCTCCAAGTACTACCCCACCCCAGGATCTTCCAATCATTCAATCAATTACAAAGTCCCTGTTCTAAATACTACTCCATCCCTAGGCTATACCTTAATTAAGTCCACCACAAAACCCCTCTTCTCAAATGGAGATTAGTTTCCAAACATAGGTAAAGTACCTTCATTTGTCAATCACAGAGCACAATAAGGTCAAAAGTTCCCCACCCCCAGGATCACAATTGAATCTACCCCAGAGTTACATCAAGTTTAAACACAGCACTTAATACCCAAATGGAGGTCTTTTCTTCATCTTGACACGAGGCAAGTTCTCAGCAATCTTAGTTCCTGGGGAGACAAGGCTTAGCAAGGCCATAAGATACATTGCCAGTCCCTTCATGAATTTATCCTCTGTCTGTAGAACAGTCCTAGAACCCCTGAACACATTAGCAAAGCCCTCTCCCAGGATTTCTGTAAACATACATCAAGAAAATCCTTCTTCAGGGCTTCTGAACCAACAGAAAGGCTCCCAGACCCCTGCAACAACAGCACTGTCCCTCACCAGTGGACAGTATTCACTCTGTCTGCAGGACAGTCTCCAGACCCCTGCAACAACAGTACTGTCCCTCACCAGTGGACAGTATTCACTCTCTGTCTGCAGGACAGTCTCAGGGCTTCTTAGCGAACAGCCAGGTTCCAGGACTTCTTCAACAAAAGGACAGTCTTTCACCAGTGGACAAATCTGGCAAAATAACATCAAAACAGACAGACAAAGTACCAGCAAAACAGCCATGTCTCCTCAGTCTTTGGCAGCTCAGGGGGCAGGTCTCAAAAGTCCAGGGCAATTCAAAGTGGCCACCAGCAATTCTCTTAGTCTCTCTCTCTCCACGAGGTGCTGCTACCAAAAAGATCTTCCGCCTCTCTCTTGTGTCTCCAAATCTACATCACCAGCTCCTCCCAGTTCAGGACTTTCTTTTCACATCAACAAGCCCATCCCACAGGTGGGATTAACAAACTCTGGGTTTTAACACAATCAATTTGAAAACCAAGCCAATACAGGGGAATCTTTAATTGCCATTACTATCACAGATCCCTTATTCTTTAGGATGAGATTATTTAGTTTTCAATTAATTTTAATCTATTTCCACAGCCCTTTAGTGAACATGATTTTTATTGCATTATGATCTGGAAAAGGTTCATTTAATGTTTCTGCTTTTCTGTATTTGTCAGGTTTTAATGTCGTACTACTACATTGCCAGTTTTTTTGAAGGTGCTATGTACAGCTAAGAAAAGGAAATATTCCTTCCTATTTCCATTATTTTTTTGCCAGAGGCTAATTATATCTAATTTTTCTAAAACTCTGTTCATTTCTTTAACTTCTTTGTTACTTATTTAATGGTTTGATTATCTAGCTTTGAGAATAGCAAGTGAGGACCCTCACTAATATAGTTTTACTATTTCCTCTTGGTACTCATTTAAATTTTTCTTTAAAAATCTAAATGCTCATGGGTAGAGACAAGATGGTGGAGTAGAAACAGGACTTCTGCGTGTCTCCAGCTTCCACCTCCTCCAATACATGTAAAAAATGACCCTAAACAAACTTTAGAGCTACAGAACCCACAAAGTGACACAGAGAAACAAATCTCCCACTGAAGGAAGCCAGGCAGGCTGGCAGGAAGGGTCCATTGCAGCATGCTGGGAGCAGAGGACAGTCCTAAATGAGGGGCAGTTTTAGCCCCAGGGAAGCTGACTGGAGCACTTCATGAGAATAAATCACCAGCAGCTATAGACATTTCTTGACTTCTCAATCCACAAATGCCAAAGACAAAGTAAAAGGTCAGTGTGGAACTTTGTTGGGAACAAGGGGAACACAGTCCAGCTACTGCCCCTGAGTGAGAAGCAGAGGAGGCACAGTGGCTGCAGCCACTACTGTATGGTTGCTTCCAGAGCTCCTGGCCTGCAGATTATAGGGGGTAATTGCTTTTACTTTGACTTGCTTGGATCCAGATTGTGGTCTTGGGTGGTGGTCCTGGAGTGTGTGACCACTGAGCCAGACTGTGTGGGGGCTGTAGAGAGGGTGCCCAAATAATAGCTCCAGTAGCTGCAAAAACTCCAGTGATTTGGGATATATCTCTTTCCACTCTGGAAGCAGAGTTCTACCATGGCAAAGAGCTAAAAAGTCAAATAATTGGCTGCCAATATGAGCAAGCAGAGGAAGCACAAACAGACCACAGAATCTTTTTTGAGGACAAAAATGATCAAGGCATGTAGCAGGAGGAAGACAGCAAACTCAGAACTCTTGCATCAAAAGCCTCCAAGAAAAGTATGAATTGGTTACAAGCCATGGAGGAGATCAAGAAAGATTTTGAAAATCAAGTAAGAGAAGTGGAGGAAAAATTGGGAAGAAAAATGAGAATGATGCAAGAAAATCATGAAAAGCAAGAAAACAGCCTGCTAAAGGAGACCCAAAATAATACACTAAAGAAAATAACATTTTAAAAAATAGACTAACTCAAATAGCAAAAGAGGCCCAAAAAGCCAATGAATAGAAAAATGCTTTGAAAGTCAAATTTGCCAGATGGAAAAGGAACATCAAAAACTCTCTGAAGAGAATAACTCCTTCAAAATTAGATTGGAGCAATTGGAAGCTAATGATTTTATGAGAAATCAAGATAATATAAAACAGATTCAAACAAATGAAAAAAAAAGAAGGCAATGTGAAATATCTCATTGGAAAAACCACTGACCTGTAAAATAGATCCAGAAGAGATCATTTAAAAATTATTGGGCTACCTGAAAGCCATGACCTAAAAGAGAGTCTAGACACCATCTTTCAAGAAATTATCAAGCAAAATTGCCCTGATATTCTAGAACCAGAGAGCAAAATAGAAATTGAAAGAATTCACCTATCACCTCTTGAAAAAAATCCCAAAAATAAAACTCCTAGGAATATAATAGCCAAATTACAGAGTTCCCAGATCAGGGAGAAAATACTGCAAGCAGTCAGGAAGAAACAACTTGACTATTGTGGAAATACAATCAGGATAATACAAGACCTAGCAGCTTCTACAGGGATTGAAGGTCTTGGAATATGATGTTCTGGAGGTCAAAGGAGCTAGGACTAAAATCAAGAATCACCTACACAGTAAAACAGTATAATGTTACAGGGGAAAATATGGTCATTCAATGAAATAGAGGACTTTCAAGCATTCTTCATGAAAAAAACCTGAGCTTAACGAAATTTTAATTTTCAAATGCAAGCAGCAAGAGAAGCATGAGAAGGTAAACAGGAAAAAGAAATCATAAAGAACTTATTAAAGTTGAACAATTTACATTCCTACATGGAAAAATGATAATTGTAACTCATAAGACTTTTCTCAGTATGAGAATATCTGAAGGGAATATATGTGTGTATGTGTGTATATGTATAGGAGGATGTATATGTGTATATATACATATACATATATATATATACATACACCTGTGTGTGTGTGAGTGTGGGCATTTGTATGTTCATGTATACATAGACAGAGGACACAGGATGAGTTGAATATGAAGGGATGATATCTAAAAATAAAATTAAGAGGTGAGAGAGGAATTTATTGTAAGAAGAAAGGTAGTGAAATATTAAATTATCTCATATAAAAGAGGCAAGAGAAAACTGGTTCAATGGAGGGGAAGAGCAGGAAGGTGAAAGCGAATGGGACAACTTGATTGCCATCGAATTTGGCCTAAGGAGGGAATAACATACAGTCAATTGGGTGTCTTTCCCTACACGATAATAGGGGAGTAGGGGATAACAGGGGGGAGGATAAAAGGAAGGGCAGACTGGGGGAGAGGGTAGTTAGAAACAAGCATTTTTCAGAAGGGAAAGGGGAAAAGGAGAAAATAGAATAATCGGATGGAAGGAAATATAGTTAGTCTTTCACAATATAACTGCTATGGAAATGATTTGGGTAACTACACATGTATGCTCTATATTAAATTGCTTATCGTCCCAGTGGGGGTGGGTGAGGAGGGAAGAAGGGGGAAAAAATCTGAAACTCAAAGTTTTAAAAACAAATGTTTAAAAATTGTTTTTTAAATGCAAATGGGAAATAAGATATACAGGCCCTGGGGTATAGAAACCCATCTTGCCCTACTAGAAAGTTAGAGGGGTGAAAAGGGAAGATATAAGAGAGAACAGATTGGGGGAAGGGTTTTCCAGTAGGCTTGCTATTTTGGGGTGGAAGATAAGGTAAAGATGGGGAGAGAAAACATTGTAACTCCAAATCTTGTGGAAATAAATGTTGAAAACTAAAAATAAATAAGTTAAAAATTTGGAAAAAAATTTTCAAAAAAGAAATGGGGCCCTTTGCTTTAATCAGACCCACTGGAGAGATTTTCCACCAGGGCTTTGTTTGGACTCTTTCCCTTTCAAAATTTCTCAATCTTGGAACTGTATTATAAGATGGTTAAATAACAGAATGTTATTGATAAAGATTGTGAAATAAAATTCCTAAAAACATACTTAATGGAGGATCAAAAGGTACTATTTTTATTATGCTAAAAAAAATCTAAATGCTCTGCCATTTTGCACATATATGTTTAATAGTGATATTACTTATTGTCTATGGTTCCTTTTAGCAAGATGTAGTTTCCTTGAATGTCTTTTAATTAGGTCTATTTTAAATTTCGCTTTGTCAGATCATTATTACTACCCTTGCCTTTTTCCTTCAGTTGAAGCATACTCTGTATATGTCTTTCTATTTCAATTATGTTTCTTGTAAAAAAAAAAAAAAACATATTCTTGGATTCTGGTTTCTATTACATTTCTCTATCCATTTCCACATGGATGATTTAATTCCATTCAAGTTCGCAGTTATGATTACTAACTGAACATGTCCCTCTATTCTTTTTTTTGTATTTATTCTCTATTGTTTATGTTAATCTTTCTTTTTATCTGACCCTCCTTAAAAGTCTGTTTTGCTTCTAACCATTGCCTCCCTTAATTCACTTTCCCTTTTATCACTTCTCTTTTCTTTTGTTCCATTTTTATCCTACCTGCCTGTTGGATAAGATAGATTTTTCCCCAACTGAATACATACACACACACCCATTCCCCTTTGAACCTATTCAGATGAAAGAGAGGATCAAACATTGCCTGCCCCCCATAAAAGTTCTTCAGTGTGCACCTCACATATTGGAAAAATTTCTGCATTCTTTTTTTCATATTTCAAAGGCTTTATCAATTTCTGATTTACATCATTCATTTCTGCCAGATTTTGAGTTACAAATTTTCTCCCCATTTTTCCCCTACCCACTGCCACAAAAGAGCAGTCCCACAGGATATGCCCTCCTCCAATCTGCTCTCTCCCCTATTTTCTCCCATACCCCTTTAGACTTTTCCAGTAGATCTCTTTGTCTCAGTGCCTGTATATCTTATTTCCCAATTACATGTAAAATAGAATTAATAATTATATATATATGTATATTTAAACATTTGATTGTAAAACTTTGAATTCCAGATTCATTCCCTTCCTCCCTTGTCACCCACACTTACTGGGAAGATAAGCAGGTCAGTATAAATTGAACATGTGTAGCTAATGCAAAACAATAACATAGTAGATATATTGTAAAAGACTGACTATATTTCCCTCCCTCCTTTCCCACCTCCTACTTGTTCTATTCTCTACTTTGATCCAGTCCCTTTTCAAAAGTGAGGGTTTCCAACTTCTCTCCCCCCCCAGCCTGCCCTCCCTTCCATCATCCCCCCTCTCATCCCCTTCCCCCCTACTCTCCTGTAGGGTAAGATACCCTACTTAGTGTGTATTTCATTTCCTCCCCAAGCCAAATTCAATGAGAATAAGGTTGACCCATTCCCTTTTGCCTTCCTATTCTTCCCCGACATAGCAACCATTTCCCCTTAGCTCTTCTATGTGAGATAGTTTACCCTATTCTGTCTCTCCCCATCTCCTCTCCTTATATTCCTCTCTCCCCTCTTAATTTCACATTTTAAGTATCATCCCTTCCTATACAATCGGTCCTGTGCCCTCTATGTATACCTGTAAATATATATACACACATTCACATATGTATTCATATACCCATATAAACTCATATATATATATATATATATATATTCCCTTCAACTATTTTTATACTGAGAAAAGTTTTATCAGTTACAATTATTGTTTGTCCATGTAGGAATGTTAATTGTTCAACTTTGATAAGTTCCTTATGATTTCTTTTCACTATTGTCCTCATGCTTCTCTTGCTTCTTGTATCTGAATGTCAAATTTTCTATTCAACTCTGGTTATTTCAACAAGAATGCTTGAAAGTCCTCTATTCCACTGAATGACCAATTTTTCCCCTGAAACATGATACTCAGTTTTGCTGGGTAGGAGACTCTTGGTTTTAATCCCAGCTCCTTTGACCTCCCGAATATCATATTCCAAGCTCTTTGATCCCTCAGTGTAGAAGCTGCCAGATCCTGGGTTATCCTGATTGTGTTTCCACAATATTCAAATAGTTTCTTCCTGGGTGCTTGTAATATTCTCTCCTTAATCTGGGAACTCTGGAACCTGGCTATAATATTCCTAGGAGTTTTCATTTTGGGATCTTTCTCAGGAGGTGATTGGTGGATTCTTTCAACCTCTATTTTGCCCTCTGGTTCTAAAACATCAGGGCAGTTTTCTTTGAGAACTTCCTGGAGGATGATTTCTAGGTTCTTACTTTGATCATGGCTTTCAGGCAGTCCAATAATTTTTAAATTATCTCTCCTGGACCTATTTTCCAGTTCAGTGGTTTCTCCCATGAGATATTTCACATTGCCTTCTATCCTTTCATTTGTTTTGATTTGTTTAACAGCATCTTGATTTCTCATAAAGTCATTAGTTTCCATTTGCTCCAATCTAATTCTGAAGGAACGATTCTCCTCAGTGAGCTTTTGAGATTCTTTTTCCATCTGTCAAATTAGGCTTTTTAAGGCATTCTTCTCCTCATTGCCTTGTTGAGCCTCTTTTGCCATTTGAGTCAGTCTGTTTTTTAAAGTATTATTTTCCTCAGTCAGGCTGTTGACTCTCATTTCATAATTTTCTTGCATCATTCTCGTTTCTGTTCCCAATTTTTCCTCATCATTTCTTATCTGATTTTTAAGGTCCTTTATGGCCTGTAACCAACTCGTATTTTGAATATTTGAATCTTTTGGTGCAGGTGTTCTGACTTCACTGTCTTTTTCCTGTTCCATGCTTTGTTCTTTTTTGTCCCCAAAATAGGAGTCTAATTCTTCTGTCTACTTTGTTTCCTTTGCCTGGTCATGTCACCCCTTCTCTGCCACCAGACAGGGGAGCTTTTGTCCCAAACATTGGGGTTTTCTCAGCTGCTGGAGGTATTTGATGGGTTCCCTCTCTGAGGCCTCCACATGCTCTGGCAAGCTTGACACACACCCTAGGACCTCTACCCTAGACCACAATCCAGATCCAAGCAGGTTAAAGCAAGAGAGAATAACCCTCAGACTGGTCGCTTGGTCTCCCTACACTCTGCAGGCCAGGACCTGAAGCAGCTATGTGGTGCTGGCTGGCTGTGCCGGGCATCTCAGCGGCTTCTCACCTGGGGAGCAAAAGCCAACGCACTCCCACTTACTGGGTTCCAAAGTCCAGACTGCACTGATCTCTCAATTTGTCCTTTACATCTAAGTTTTGATAATTATGGAAACAGCCACAGCTGCTGCTGATCTGGGGTCCCTCCGGCTGGGGGCTAGTCAGAAGTGCCCTGGGGCTAAAACCTCCCACTCACAGGGGCCTGGGCTTGGCTCCAGGGAGTGTGTGAGTTTTGCCTCAAGAGTGAGAAGCCACTGAGATGCTGGCACAGCCAGCCAGATATATATCATATACATATACATATATATAATATATATATACACTATTATTAATACTATTTTTATGTAATTGGGAAATAAGATACAGGCACTGGGGCATAGAGGTCCACTGGAAAAGTTGAAAGGGTTATGGGAGAAAATATGGGAGAGAGTAGATTGGAGGAGGGGATATCCTGTGGGACTGCTATTTTGGGGGGATAGGTAGGGGGAAAATGGAGAGAAAATTTGTAACTCAAAATCTGGTGGAAACAAATGATGTAAATCAGAAATTGATAAAGCATTTGAAAAATGAAAAAAAGAATGATAAATAAAAAAAGAAAGTTCTTTATTTCAATAAATGTCCATTTTTTTCCTCATAAGGACTATACTTAATTTTTATGGGTAGGTTATTCTTGGTTGTAATTCCAGGTTGTTGGTTTTTTTCTTTGCCTTCTAGAATATCATATTTTAATCCCTCCACTCCTTTAACATGATAGATGCTAAATCTTGTGTGATCCTGACATTTGAAAAGCTTCTTTCTGACTACTTTCTTTGTTTTCTCCCCAGCCTGGTAGCTTTTGAATTTAAATATACTATTCCTGGGAATTTATATTTTAGGGTGTCTTTTAGGAGATGATTGGCTGATTCTTTTTACTTCTATTTACCCACTGGTTCTATGATCAGGATAGTTTTCCTTTGTAATTTCTTAGAATATGATGTCTAGGTTTTCTTGCATCATTCTCATTTCTCTTCCCAGTTTTTCCTCCACTTCTCTTACGTGATTTTCAAAATCCTTCTTGAGCTCCTCCATGACCTGTACCCAATTCATATTTTTCTTGGAGGCTTTTGATGAAGGAGTTCTGACTTCACTGTCTTCCTCCTGCTCCTTGCCTTGATCCTTTTTGTCCCCAAAAAAGGATTCTGTGGTCTGCTTGTGCTTCCTCTCCTTGCTCATATTGCCAGCCAATTACTTGACTTTTGAGCTGTTTGCCCTGGTAGAACTCTGCTTCCAGATTGCAGAGAGCTATGTTTCAATTTACTGGGATTTTCACAGCTGTCAGAGCTATTAGTAGGGTACCATCTCTACAGCCCCCACAAGCTCTGGCTCTCTGGCCACATACCCCAGGACCACCACCCGACTGTGATGCAGATACAAGCAGGTCAAAGCAAAAGCAACTACTCTCTGAATGGTCGCTTGGACCCCTGCAATCTGCAGTCCAGGAGCTCCTGAGGCAGCCAAACAGCATGGCTGCACAGCCACTGCACCTCTGCTGCTTCTTGCCCCTGGTGGCAGGGGCTCAGCTGTGCTCTTCTGTCTACACCTGTTCCAACAGAGTTCTACATTGACTTTTTTCTCTATCCTTGGTGTTTATGGATTGAGAAGTCTGGAAACTGCCATATCTGCTGGTGTTTCACTCTCCTCAAGTCTGCTCTGGCCACTGCTGGTAGGGCCACCCTGGGGCCAGAACCACGTGGCTCACAGGGGACTGTGCTTTGCTCCCAGCTCCATGCGATAGACCCTTCCTGTTGACCTGCCAGGCTACCTTAAGCAGGAGATTTGTTTCTCTCTGTTTCTTTGTGGGTTCTGTAGCTCTAAAGTTTGTTTAGAGTCATTTTTTTACATGTATTGGAAATGATTAGAGTGGGAGCTCATGCCAAGTTTGTGCTTCTACTCTACCATCTTGTCTCTGCCCCCACAATTTTGTTTTATTAGGTTTATTTTTTAATATTTTTGTGCCTATTACCAAACTGTTGATTATCTTTACATAATTTTCTTGCACCACTCTTATTTGATTCCCCAATTTTCTTCCACCACTCTTATTTAATTTTGTTTTTTCTATAAATAGTATTTTATGTCTCCAATTACATGTAAAGATAGTTTTCAAAATTCATTATTATAAGATTTTGAATTTCTATTTTTACCCCTTCCTTCCCTCTCTCCCCTTCCCCAAGATGGTAAGCAATCTTATATAGGTTATATATACAATCATGGAAACATATTTCCACTTTGGTCATGTTGTGAAAGAAGAAACAGAACAAAAAGAGAAAAAAAAACACACAGAAAAGATGAAGATAATATGGTTTGATCTGCATTAAGATTTCATAGTTATTTCTCTGGATATGGATGATATTTTCCATTATGAGTCTTTTGAAATTGGTTTGGATCATTGTATTTCTGAGAGGAGCTAAGTCAATCATAGTTGATCATTTCACAGTGTTACTGTTACTGTATAGAATGGTCTTCAGGTTCTGCTCCCTTTATTCACCATAAGTTTTTGTAAGTCTTTCCAGGTTTTTCTGAAGTCCACCTGCTTATCATTTTTATATCACAGTTTATTTGATTTTTAAAATAATTTTTAGCTCTTCAAGGAATTCTTGTGGTGGTTTTAGATGGATACTACTTATCATTTTGTGGAAATTTCCATTTATTTCTATGCTATCTAGAGTTTTTAATGGGAATGGGTATTGGATTTTGTCAAAAACTTTTTTCTGCATCTATTGAGATAATCACCTAATATTTATTTGTGTTTGCACTGATATGTGACCAATACTTTCAATATATTTTTATCTGTTACCATTCTTTCTTTCTTCACCTACTTTTCTCAAATTTTATTTTTTTCTTTTAATTTCCCCCTTATCATCTATCTCTCAAAAAAAAGTTTGTTTCACTTTTGACTATTACTTATGTAACTTTGTTTTGGTGTTAAGTCTACCCTTTAGACTTTATTTTACCCATTTATTTTGGAATTTTCTTATATTTACTCATATCTCTAGCTTCCTTTCCTTGACTATGACAAACTTTGTGTAAGGGCTTAACTTTACCCTCTACTGTACTTTTGGGTGGGTTGTGCAGATGATTTTTCCTGTGTGTATACATTTTCCTATATTTCTATATGTAATTTTTATATATTTTTGTATTTTAAGATGTGGTCTAGAACTCAGATGCTACCTTCCCAACCTAATGCTTATTTCTCACTCCTCCATTTCTCTTCTAAAACACTTGTCTTTGACTGGAAACAGTATTAAAAACACCACCCGTGCCCCCTAAGGTCTTCACTTTATTGAAGTCTTCATTGTTCTAAGTAATGCTTTTAAAATTCCTCTGGAAGTATAATTTATGCCTAGGGGAATCACCAGAAGTGAGTAATATTCACCTGGTTTGACAAATCTTAGGAAGTACTCTATCATTTCTATGATACATGCCCCCTAAGAGAACAAACTTTCTATTGTTATAGGTAGCACAGATGGCTGCCATAGTACTCCTCAGCAAGTGGTCACCAATTGCCACCATCTCTCCTTTCATTCTTTCAGAGCTTCATATCCTGACTCTCACCTGGGAGCACTTGTGAATACATCTCACTACTTCTTAGAGGAAAAGAAGCTGTTTCCTTCTTCAAATGCCCATCTCTCTCCCCTTCAGGAAAGGCTTTATACCTTTTATTTGTTACCAAGTGTTCTATGATACTTTCATTTCTCCTTTGTGTGATATTCATGCATCCTCCAGCCCACTGAACGGGTCATGATTCCTGTTTTCAGATCTTTTTTCTTCTTTGTTTTTATACTGAATTCCTCCTGTCTTTTGTTGTTAGTAACACACTCATTCTCCTTGATAATTTGGAAAACAAAGAGATATTATTTGAGCCTCTTTGTCTTTTTTTTTCAAAGAAGGGAAATCAACCTGAACTTTGAGCATAGATAGCAAGTAATATGACTATGACAGAGACATAAACATTATCCATTCTGTGATAGTAACTATAAACTTCTCCCTATTCTCCATACTTTCTGAAAGCAAGATCCTTGACCTCTTAAAACTTTTCAGTTTCAACAGTAAATATCCATTGTTGGTGATTATTGTAGTAACAAATTATATTGATGAAAGCAATCCAATTAAAATTAGGAAACATTATGAAGCCCTGGGCAAGAGAAAGAATTTTAGATGAACGTAGATCTGCTTTTCAATCATCACTGCTGTCTATTCAATATAGGGACTTCAGAAGAAACTAAGATTTAGGAAGTGAATTACATGAGTATAATTTGGATTTGGGGGCCACAATTTAAATTTTAAGAGTGATGTCCGAAGATGTGACACATTATAGAAAATAGTCAAAAATATTTTTGTGGCATTTTGTAAATCTAATCAAAAGGAATTGTTTAAAATGTGAAGGGGAGTGAAAAAAAGAACTACATCTATTTGCTAAGTAATAATACATAATTGTCATGCTAATATGTTATAGCAAATACAGGGTAGGAAGGAAAATGGCAGTAGAGTAGAACCACATTTCACAGAAGGGAACAGCAAAGGGGGAGGGGGATAACAAAAATCATGGCATTAGGTAGCTTTATACAATTGTGCAAAGTGTGGCTGAAAAACAAGATGAAGTAGAGATTATTGCAAGCTTGCAAATTTAACCTGACAGGTACTGCTGAGATTTGATAGAATGGAATGTATGATTGGAATATACTTTATTCAAAAGACAGAATAGATGAAACGGACAAAGAATTTTGGTATATATTAAGAAGATAAATTAATTTGTGAAGAAGTCCTGCAAAAGGAGGAGTAAAGAACAGAGGGATTTATTTGAGAGTGTACCAACCTAGGAAGAAATTAAAGTGATATTGTCAGATTTAAATAATCTACCAGGGGTGGGGAACCTATGGCCTCATGGTCACATGTGGTCCCCTAGGTCCTCAAGTGTGACTCTTTGACTGAACCCAAACTTCACAGAACAAATTCCCACTTGTGACCCTCTGGGTTCTCAATTGCAACCCTTTGACTGAATCCAAACTTAACAGAACAAATAAGAGGATTTTTCCTGTGAAAGTTTGGATTCAGTCAAAGAGCTGTACTTGAGGACCTATAGGGCAGCCTCAAAGCCACAGGTTCCTCACCCCTGCTCTAGACCATCTTAAGACTTCCAGATCTTTGTTTCCTGTTTACTAAAAGCAGAATTAACCATTTCAATCTTCAAAGGTTAGGAAAGCAACAAAGGGAACTACTATTTGAGCTATGCATCTTACCAACATGGAGGAATGGGTACAGAATTTAAAAATAAAGGTAAACTTAAGAGCAAGAAGAAGATGGGAATAAGCATTCATTTAACACCTACTAAGTGCGAGGTACTATGCTAAGCACTTCGTAAATCTTAGCTCATGTGATCCTCACAACAACACTGTGATCTAGGTGTTATTATGATCCCCATTTTACAGCCAAGAAAACTGAGGCAGACAGAGGTTAAGTACCTTGCCCAGCCAGGGTCACAAAGCTAGCAAGTATCTAACTGAACTAATCTTCCTGACTATAAACTATAAGCCCATTGCTCTATGTACTACACTACCCTGCTGCAAGGATAAGGGCACTGTGTCTTAGAAACTGTAATATGAAGGAAAGGCAAAGCCAGACATTGATGCACTCCCTATGATTTAGAGAGAGTATATTTATATTGCTTGGAGAACAAACAGGTAGGAATCTGTGGCTTAAAATTCTCCAGAGGAGGCTATCCTAGGAAAGACATGAAAGTCCCAAAGATGAGATTCTGAAGACAAACAAGATTTCTAGTTTGGAAGGAGAGAAAAAGCTACTTAAAGACACCAGTGTAAATATAGGAAGAAACCAACAATTAACTCAAACTTTAATAAGATATTTATAGAGAATGTAAGCAAGGGCAGGGGAAAAAAGACTAATACAAAAGAGTAGCATATTTCTGTTAGATTAGTTTAGGGAGTACTGAAACTCAGCATGAACTAAGGCTGTTGATGAATGTTAAGGCCACCAAAAACAGCTTTTGAAAACTATTTTGAAGTTAATAGCTTAAGACTACTATCCAAAGTAGAAAAAGATGGTGTTTATGTTTTTGTTCAGTCATTTCAATATTGTCTTAATTTTCATACCAATTGGGGTTTTCTTGGCAAAGATAGCAGAATGATTTGACATATCTTTCCCCAACTCATTTTACAGATGAGGAAACTGAGTCAAAAAGGATTAAGTGACTTGCCAATGGTCACACAGCAAGTAGGCGTCTGAGACCAGATTTGAACTCAGGAAGATGAATTTTCTGGACTTCAAGCCTGGCACTCTATCCAGTACTACACCAGTAATAATGTTTCTCCAGTAATAATGGGTAACAGAGAAAAGGCAGAAGTAATCAATGCTTAATTTACCTGTTGCCAAAAGAATTATGCTATCTGTATTATTATAATCATTTTACAGATACACACTTCTTAAATGTGAAAGGCAAGATTCAAACCCAGGTATCTCCTGACTCTGAACAGCATTGCTTCTATTACATCCTTCTGCCTCTCAAAGGTAACAGAAGATATGGATCAAGAAAAAGTCATTGAATTTGGTGATTAATAGGTCAGTAATATGCTTGAAGTGATCAGTGAATAGATTAATAGAGACGGAAGGACTGAAAAAAATGACTGCGAAGGAAGAAAGTCAAGGCACTGACCATCAACTGAGTATAGATTATTCCTTCTAGGGGTCTGGCAAAGAAACAGATGAAAGAGATCAAGTAATAACCTGAGAGTAGGACATTTTAGGGGAAAAAATGTGAGTATGTTTCCAGAAAAAAAGAAACCATTATATGGAAAGATGGAAAATGAGAAAATATAATAAAAATAATTAATAGAGCATGACATGGATGAATGAGTTTTGTTCTTTGTAATTAGAAAGGATGAAAGGATGGACATTGTTATGAACAATTTTTTATTTTATTTATTTATTTGTTTGTTCATTTATTCATTCATTCATTCATTCATTTATTTATTTATTTATTCATTCATTCATTCATTTTTGCCTTTTGGAGGGCAATTGGGGTTAAGTAACTTGCCCAAGATTACATGGCTAGTTTGTGTGTGTGTGTGGGGGGGGGGGTAAGTGTCTGAGGCTGGAACCAAACTCGGGTCCTCCTGACTCCAGAGCTGGCACTTTACTCACTGCACCACCTAGCTGCCTCCAATATGAACAATTTTTAAGGCATGTAGGAGACACATTGGATTTCATGAATTGACTTTAATCTCCTTAGTAAAGGAGGAGATGGGATCGCTTCTAAGGCTGAGTAAGATAGGGAAATAGTAGGAGGACTGAGGAGACAAGAGATTTGGAATAGTTCTACAAGGGATACTATGAGGAGATGAAGAGGGTTACTATATACTACTTAGGGTACAGTTGTGGGAAATTAGAATATATTTTAGTGTACCCAAGAATTTTTGTGATTGCTATTTGTGATGCTACTCAGTATCATTCTGAAGTATGTGGATACAAGTGAATAGGGGTATCATGGGGGGAAATTCAGAACTGGATATTTACAGAATTGGAATAGCAAAACGACAATGGCAAAAGGATGCAAGAGTGGTGGATAGTAGCTTGAAGTGGTGCTGAAAAGGAAAAAAAAAACTTTTGAAGTGACAACATAGAAGCCGCAAAAATGTGATGATTTGGGAGAACAGATGGATCAAGATACTGAATGCCACATTAAGTGCAAATAGCAGGTTCATGAGTAGTGGGATAATGGGAAAGTGAAAGATAGGAAGTTTTGACCAGAGCAAAGAATTTTGGAGTTCAGGACCTTGAAAGTGAGGAACTTTAGAGTGATAAGAGGATCTCAAATTGGATAACTGTGGGTAGCTGAGGTATGGGGAAGCTGAAGATCATGGTAGTTTCCAGTTTCCAGTAATCAACACCCATTGGGTTCACTCATCTGATCCGTTCTGAAACTACATAAATGTACTATCATTCAGGCTATATAGTCCTTTAACTTGACCATAATAACACCATGTAAGAATATCAGATGTCCAACTCTAATCTAGGCAACTCTATCTAAAGAGTTTTCTTTGGAATGAATCATTCTTCTTAGTATAATTTTATTGATACTTTTTGAATCACCAAAACTTCTTCCAGTATCCTTCACCTTCTCCCTCACTCTAAGAACCATTACATAAAACAGAGTAATATATATATATATATGTATATATATATATTTTTTTTTTAAATCAGTCAGTTGTGCTTCACCAATGTGTAACTTGGGTGGTGGTTTGTAGAAGTAGTGGCAATCTGTTTTCATGTCCAAAGAAGGTGGTAAATTACCACCTGGAGGTAAGTAGCAGCAGCTCCTTGACAGCTAAAGTGTTAGACTTCAGAAAACCTCATGCAACTTATTGGCATTGGATCAATGCTACCATGCACGATTAGGAAATTCTCTCTCATTAGTAGACATTTCAAACATTGTCTTGTCCTGTCCTCCAGGGGAGAAGAATACCTATAGAAATGACTGTCTACTGGAAGTGAGCTACAACTACTCCATGGTAACTCATAGCCATGGCCCTCAGGAAACACTGTCATATCTGTCAGCAATTGATTGACGCCACTGTAAGATGACCAAACAATTATCTTTCATCAACAGACGTTTCCCATGGGGTATTGTAGGTGTTATGACAGATTATTACCCTGTCCAAGGAAGGTGGGTAATGGCAATAGCAACAATGGCTGCCGTATGTCAGGGATAGGCCTGAAGCAAACACTGCTGTTCATCCACCTTCTCACCTGTCATTTCCTCCTTCTCAACTGCCATTGGTGCAGTTACCAAGGTTTCAGGCAACAGTGTGGGAGGCTCAAAGATGGCAGTGGCTATAGCAGTGACAACTCTGTCCTTCGCCCTGTTAATACCTGAAAATAAACATTTATTAAACACCTACTGTGTACTAAGTGTTTTATAATTATTTTCTCATTTGATTATCACAACAACCCTGGGGGAGGTAGGTGCAATATTATCCCCATTTCACAGATGAGGAAACTGAAGCAAAAAGGTTAAGGGACTTTACCAGGTTCACATACTTAGTGTCATATTTGAATTCAGATCGTCTTGACTCCAAGTCCAGTATTCAATCTACTATCCCACCTGATAAGCCTAGATTATAAGAGCCTCAGAAAACCCAGGGGAAGAGGCATTCTTGGTATTTCCCTTGCACCACTGGATAGAACACTTGGCTGGGAAACAGAAAGCCTCGTCTCTATGAGTTCAAATCTGGCCTCAGACACTTGTTAGCTGTGTGACACTGAGCATGTCACTTAACCCTGTTTTAGTTTCCTCATTTGTAAAATGAGCTGGAAAAGAAAATAACAAACCACTCCAGTATCTTTGCCAAGAAACCCCAAATGGAGTCAGGTAGATTCAGAAATGATTGAAAAGACTCAACAACAAAGCAATGGCACCCACTTTGAATGAATACCTTTCTTTCTCCAATAATGAGGTGCCAAGTGCCATAAGTTTCCTAGTGGGCATGTGGAAAGAGCTAATGCTCTTTCCAGATTTCCAAGGGGCACTACCATTTTCCCTACCCCCCCTTATCTTTGGGCCCCTCACTATTGTCATATACACTCCTACTGTGCCCTCCAGAGCTCCAGGCCCTCTCATCCATCTCACTCTGGGGCCTGAAGAACCATTCATACTTTCCATGTGCCCTGCCTCTGGATCCTCCTACCCATTAGCTCATGAACTCATTGAGAACAAGTGCTATTTTACTTTTCTATTTTTATCCTCATGTTAGTGTAGAGCTTGGCACACAGTAAGCACTTTTAATAAATGCTTTTTCATTTGTTCATTCAATTATAAGGAATTAGTTTTGTATGCTAACACTTCTAATGAACTTGAATTCCTTTTTCTGCAGCATATGACGAACTTGAATTCCTTTTTCTGCAGCATATGATGATCTGTGTCCTGGAAATCTATTTTTATGTTTCTCTCCAATACTTTAATTTTGGAGTGTTGGGAATTCACTTTGGTAATAAGGTCTCTTGCTTACACATACTGTGTTGTCACTCAGGCACAATTCCAACTGGCAAAGTTCTCACCAACATTTTCAAGGCTTTTTTTCATAGACCACCTGCCCAGGATCCCACTTTTTTTTCTGTTTCCTTACCGTTAAGCTTAGGATTCAGAGCTGGAAGGTACTTTAGAGATATCTAAAACAATTCTGTCATCTTACAGTTTGGGAAACTCAGGCCCAGAGTGGTTAAATGACACAAGTTACATGGATAGTACAGTTATCCCTTTCATATCATAGGTATTAGGGGCACAGCACCCCAAGATATGCAAAATTCCCATAATTTTTGGCCCTCCCTTCGTACAAGAGAAGTCTAAATTATTATGGTATTAAAAGAAAAAAATATTTTGATATTATACAATTCTCTACATATATTTTGTACATTTCTGAGTTTCTAACCTTTTTTCTGTGTCATCTCCTGGTCTTTGCATATCATCTGTGACTTCCATAAACTGCTCTAAAATTCTCATTTAATTTCTTATGCCAACCTACAATATATCTTAACCTCGATGGGAAAAGTCACAGTGTAGAAGGGATAATTGTAAATAAAAGAGCCAGGATTTCAACACCTGGTCCTCAAGTTTCAAGTTTCTCACTCTTTCCCCTGCACTCCAACTTGCTAAAAGACAAAGGTTTAGCAATGTAGAAGAATGGTCTGGATCAAGTCTTTGTTGTACTCTCTTAGACATCTCCACATCTCTTCACAGACTGACATGTTGATAGGTTTCTCTGCCTGTACCAAGAAGCAGTGATTAGAGATATTACTATTCCATGATATGGGTGAACTCAAGTCACTTTTTGTCACCTTACCTGGTGCAGTGGACCTCTCTGCTGTCCAACTGAGACATTAATTTCCAAACTATTGGATAGAGTTGGAGTCAAGAAGACCTGACATTTCCTGGCTGTTTGTTCATGGCCAAGTCACTTGAATTATTTGTACCTTACTTTCACTTTTTTGTAAAATGAGAATAACATCTATGGTAATTATATCACAGGGATGTCAAGGCTCAAATAAATGTTTTGAAAGTTTGAAGGGTCACATATATGTAAGTTACATATATGTCAGTTACATATGTGTGGTTATTGGTATTATAGCCTCCTAAAACAAAGTTGGATTCACAACCGAGATCAATCACTGACCAAGAGAAAAAAAAATGGGTTTCCTCTGGAATTGCTATTCCTAATAAGAAAAGGGCAGGGCTGCTGGACTCCAAAGAAAAACACAGGTACAACCCTCTTCCCACATAAGCTACAACAGGTTTGAATTTGCAGCCTCACTTCTTTCAGACTTTTTATTGTCATGAGTGTTGTCTATGAAAATGTCTGATTAATTCTATTCTCTAATCTATGGGCTCCTCTAGGCAGTTAGTCAGTCAGTGAATAAGCATCTATTAAGTACTTAATACATGTCAGGCCCTGTGGTAAGTGTTCAGAATACCAAAAGAGGGCAAAAATACGGCCCCTGCAATTATGGAGTTCACATTCCAATGGAGAAGACAAGATGTAAACTACTATGTACATAGAAAATATATACAATGCAAATGGGAGTCATCTCATTCTGTTTGGGGTAGAAGGGAGAGACTACAAAAGACTTCGTGCAGAAGATGGGAGTTGAGCTGAGTTTTGAAAGAATCCAAGGAAACCAGGAGGTAAAGATGAGGAGAAAGAGCCTTCTCCAGTTTGGGAAACAGCCAGTGAAACAGGGCATTGGTCTACCTGAATCCACCACTACAGAAATAGTGGTGGCCTCTTAGAAAGGGATGAGTTATCTGCCAGTTACTAGATGAAAGCAAATGAGGAGAAACCTCCCACCAGGCTCCTAGGGAGGGGAACCAAAGAAGGTACAGCTCACCATCTACACTCCTTGCTATCATGAGCCACGGCTTATTAATTCCTTAAGCCTCCATGTAAAGGACAAGTATTGCAGTTCCAGGCTAGAGCTGGAACTAATGAAGCCAGATGGGACCATCTCTAACTTCTGAAAGCTTCCACACTCCCAGTTTCTGGGACCTTTGCCCTTCAGTTATAGGCAAATTGCCTTTCTTATCCTCGCTGCATTAGCTTAGCTCACAATTTGGCATCAGGGTAGGTTTGTTTGCATGTTTCAATATCGGTGACCAGGGAATTCAATGGGACTTTTTAAGTTCCATCCATTCCTTCTCCCACCATTCCACCCAAGTCTTTTTATAAAGTATATGGACCTTTGCCAATCCCAGAAAACAACCTTTTCAGATTATGAATCACTGAAGAAATGAGAAATGGAAATGTTAAGGCAGGAATAGGAAAGACCTTCTCTACAAGAAGCAAGACTGATTACTCAATTTGAGCTCACCATTTTTAGGAGGGTTTCTATGTAACAATGGGCAGCTAGGTTTTAGTACTGGGCCTTGAGTCAGGAAAGCCAGAGTTCAAATGTGTCTTCAGACATATACAAGCTGTGTGTCCTTAAGCAAGTCACTTAGCCCTGATTGCCTCAGTTTCTTATCAATTAAAAAAAAAAAAACTAGAGAAGGAAATGGCAAACAATTCTAGTACCTTTGCCAAGAAAACTTCGAATGGGTCATGAAGAGTCTGACTGAAAGGACTAAACAACAATACAACACAACACAATAGTGTGATGTTGGTAAGTGAAACCTCCTTAGAAAATCATTTTCAGGTAAGAGTCAAAGTTTGGGTCCTTCATACAGTCCCTTGGGTTCAAGACACAGTAAGGAGGAAAAGGTGAGTGGGGATATTTATTTATCTATTTATTTATTTTTTTAAAGCAATCAGGGTTAAGTAACTTGCTCAAGGTTACAAGGCCAGTTATTTTTGGGTGTGGTGCTAAGTATCTGAGCCCAGATTTGATCCCCAGGTCATCCTGACACTGGGGCTGGTGCTCTTACTCACTGTGCTACCTGGCCACCCCTGGGGATATTTATTTTAAGAATATGGCATAATTTGTCAGTCTCTACCAGTTGAAATAGCCCATAATTTTTTCTCCATTTTCTGCCCATTCTTAGCCATTGGAAACTTGTTTTTTGTCCTTCATTTCAAAGAGGGCCAATGACATCATGGGGTGATTTCTTGACTTGTGCATGAATTGTATTAAAGTGAGACAGAGTTGCACAAAGTCAGGGAAAGTCTTCACGTGCTTGGAGTAAGCATCCCCCTAACTCACCAAAGAGTTTGAGTTCAGTCAATTGCTCTCAATTTGGTTTATCCCTTTTCAAGTGCATAGCCATTCTTCTAATTCCTTAGGTTAGTGACCACGGCATCATCCTAGCTTCCTCACCCTCTTGTATCCTTGATATCCAATCAGTGTCCATGTCCTGATCATTCTGCTTCCACATCTTATGCTGTCCATTTCTCCCTCCTAATGTAGTCACCACTCAAGTTCATGTCCTCCTCATGCGTTATCTGGACTATTCTAATAATCTTCTGTTTAGTGTACCTACCTTTTATCTCTCTTCCCCTTCACGTAAGTGATATTTCTTTCTTTCTTTTTTTGCTTTTTGGAGGGGGAAATGTAGGACAATTGGGGTTGAGTGACTTGCCCAAGGTCACATGGCTAGTTTTTTGTGCGTTAAGTGTCTGAGGCTGGATTTTAACTCAGGTCTTCCTGACTCCAGGGCTGGTGCTCTATTCACTGTGCCACCTAGCTACCCCTATAAGTGATATTTCTTAAAAATAGTTCTGACCATGTTATTCCCCTGCTCAAGAAATTTTAAAGGCTCCCCTTACCACTAAGGTAAGACACAAACTCCTCTGCCTTATGTTTCAAGGCCATTTTCAATCTATTTATTTAGATTTATTTTTAAATTATTGCCTCTACAATTTGGAACTATACCCAAAGGGCAACCAAACCTGTGCACACCCTTTGATCCAGTGACACCACTACTAGGTCTGCATCCCAAAGAAATCATAAAAAGAGAAAAGGACTCACGTGTACAAAAATATCTGTAGCAGCTCTTTTTGTGGTGGCCAAGAAATGGAAATGGAGGGGATACCCATCAATTGGGGAATGGTAAAACAAGTTGTGGTATATAAATATAATAGAATACTATTGTGCTATAAGAAATGATGAGCAGGCAGATTTCAGAAAAACCCTGGGAAGACTTACATGAACTGATTGATAGTGAGTGAAGTAAGCAGAATCAGGAGGACATTGTACAAAGCAAGAGAAACATTGTGTGATAATTAACTGTGATAGACTTAACTCTTCTCAGCAATACAATGATCCAAGACAGTTCCAAAAAACTTAAGGTGTAAAGTGCTAACCACATCTAGAGAAAGAACTATGGAGTGTGAAAGCAGATCAAAACTCACTATTTTCACTTTCTTTGTTTTTTTTCTTTCTCATTGTTTTTGCCTTTTGTTCTGATTCTTCTTTAATAACATGACTAATGTGAAAATATGTTTAACATGATTGCATATGTATAACCTATATCAGATTTCTTGCAGTCTTGGGGAAAGGGGAGCAGAGCAAAGGAGGGAAAAATTGAAACTCAAAATTTTACAAAAATCAATTTTGAAAACTACCTTTACATATATTTGGAAACAAATAAAATACTATTAAGGAAAAATTATTTCCTCTATACATTACAGCCAGTCACTCTATATCTAAGCTGTCCTTCACCTCTATGTTTTAGCAAAAGCTGTTTATCACACTTACAATGTTTTTCTTTCTCATCTCTGCCTCTTGTTATCCCTAACTTATTTTTTTTAAGCAATTGGGGTTAAGTAACTTGCTCAAGGTTACACGGCCAGTTATTTCTGGGTGTGGTGCTAAGTATCTGAGCTCAGATTCAATCCCCAGGTCATCCCAACTCTGGGGACGGTGCTCTTACTCACTGCACCACCTGGCCACCCCTAAGCAATTGGGGTTAAAGAACTTGCTCAAGGTTACACAGCCAGGTGTTTCTGGGTGGGTGCTAAGTTTCTGAGCCTGGATTCGATCCCAGGTCATCCTGACTCTGGGGCCAGTGCTCTTACTCACTGCACTACTTGGCCACCCCATTATCCCTAACTTCTATCAAGGTTCTGGAAAAGCACTAACTCCTATAATACATAATTCCCCCCCTACCCCAATCTCTCCAGTTGTCTGCATTACTCATTACTTTGTATACATTTTGTGTCTATTTATGTACATGTTGTTTCCCATTACAGAATGTAAGATCCTGAAACACAGGGACTGTTTGTTTTGGTCTTTATATACTTAAAGCCCAATATAAAGTAGGTAATTAATATCGAGTTGAATTAAACTGAAAATGGAGGAATTTACAAGTCCTCCAATAACCAAGTTGAAATAGGAGCTGAAGCAATGAAAAACGAATTCTGAGCAATAAAGATAAATAATGGAAGGAGGCTGAAGATGATATTTTTCCTTCATATAGTAGGTGATGAAAGGTTAATAGTTAGCAGCCTCAGCACTGAAGATGGAAGAGATTCTAGTAAGAGGTAGAATAGATCAAGAACAAGGAAGACCACAGAGGAATAGGTGATATCTATGCCATTTTAAAAAGAGAGGGAGTAACCCCAGCTCCTTATTTGATGCCTGACACATACTAAGACTACTAATACTAGAAGAGAGTCACAAATTAGAGTGGGAAAATCTCACAAAATTCCAAAGTTGGAAGGCATCTTCAGCCCACATCTGACTAGCCATCTCCTCTACAATGTACCTAATAAGAGGTCTTTAAGATTCTATGGAAAGAGTTCTAGGGAGAGGGAAAACCTAACACCATGGGGCAACTCATTTCACTTTTGTAAAGTACAAATAGATAGGAAGTTTTTCATGACACTGAAATTAATCTACCCCTCTGCCACATTACACTTCAGTATGGTACAATGGATAGAGCATTGACTTCTAAGACAGGAAGACTTGAGCTCAAGACCATCCCTCTGACACATGATGGCTGGGTAGCACTGGTTAGTCAGTTAAACTCTGGCAATTCTTGGGCCTTCTCCAATTGTCCTGATCCAGATGACTATGGAGGAGAAAGTGAGGCTGGTGACTTTGCACAGCCTTCCCTTGCTTAAATTCAATTCACTTACATGTCATGGCATCACCTGCCTGATGTCATGGTCCTTTTCAAGAATGAAGGACAAATAACAAAAACAACCAATTGCCACAGCACCAGTGCTTATTGATGGAGAGGGAGAAAGGAAGGAATTCTTTACCCTTACTTAGGTGGAAAGACCTTTCTGTCACCCTGGTCTCACTACCTGCCAAGTAAGATGGGACAAAATAGATCTACCAAAGAAGAATTGGAGGAACTAAAATGACAGGACCCATTTCTTTTCAGTTTGTTTATTTTACATGTTGGAGATCATAGTTTGTGTAAAACCAGCCTCCAAAATAATGCATTCAGGTCAATACACATGGGGACCCACAGAAATGAATGAAGACTCTCAAAAATCATGTTTATTACATGAAATCAGAGAAGGCAGGGGAAGAAACAAGCAGGAAATAGCTTGGGGGAGTGAGAGACGAAGCATGTGATAGAGTGGGAGATATGATGATGTGATACAGTGACAAAGGGCAGAAGAACAGAAGGAGAAGGAGACAGACCACATTTCTTTTCCATTCTGCTAAACCATCCATTCATCTCCCCAGGCAAAATGAATTCTAAAGAGACAGTCTATTTTAAACTCTGTCACATTCCTGATGGTCTTCCTTCCTAGCAAGGAAAACATCACATGGCCATTGGCCTTGTGACTGATTATTAACCAGATCTGGGTCTTTCTGGGTTCAAATTCCACCTAAGATAGTTACTCAGTGACCCCTTTTGAGTCACTTAATTAATCCTAAACTTAGTTTTCTCATGTGGGAAATGGGGATAAAAATACCTGTACTACTTCAAGATTCTTGTAAAGATTAAGTGAGATGATGCAAAACATGTAAATTGCTTTTCATTTCATGAGTCTCTATATAAATGTTGATACCATTATTATGCTCTGAATATCATTACTTTCTTCCACCCCAAATTCTTAGTTAAAAGAATTAGAGGATCCCAAGATATTGAATGAAGAAATGAAGAGAATCAAAGTATATTGGGACTGGCCTGGCCCTACTCAGAAATAGAAATTAAGAGAAGTTTATTATCAGAGCCACACTTTTTTTTTCAATTTCTTACTTCTTCCCCACTTCATTGGAATTCACACACACACACATGCATGCATAACCTAATATTTCCCTACTTCCATTGTTATTGTTCTATTTTTCAGTCATGTCCAACTCTTCATTTGGGGTTTTCTTGGCAAAGAAAATGGAGTGCTTTGCTATTTTATTCTCCAGCTTATTTTACAGATGAGGAATTGAAACAGAGATAAGTGACTTGCCCAAGGTCACAAAGCTAGTAAGTATCTGAGGCCAGATTGGAACTCAGGTTCTCCTGACTTTAGGCATATTTCTCTATCCACTGTACCACCTAGCTGCCATAATAGGAACTTTTACAGGACATTGTGGTAACCTATCTCTCTACAACATTATACTCTAGCATGATAGAGAGCAGCCGCATCAAGCTGAAATAGAAACTGGGCCTACTAATCCATCCATAAGGATTGCTTCCGGTTGGCATATTGATAGCTTTAAAAATTCAATGATATCTATATTTTATTATATTTTTATTTATTTTGTTAAATATTTGCCTATTACATTTTTATCTAGTTCAGGTAGTACTTGGGAGTGTTATTGGTCTAAGGGCTACACTTTTGACATCTCTGATATAAAGAATAGAAAGCTAGCCTTGGGTATTTCAGAAAAACCTGGAAATACTTAAATGAACTGATGCTGAGTGAAATGAACAGAAACAGAAGAACATTGTACACAGTAACAGTAGCATTGTACAACGATTGACTATGATTGACTTTGATCTTCTCAGCAATACAATGATCCAAGACTATTCCAAAAGACCCATGCTAGAAAATGCTATCTACATCCAGAGAAAGAACTGAAGGAATTAGAATGCAGATCAAAGTATACTATTTTCACTTCTTTTTGTTGTTTTTTTCTTTTCTTCTGCTTCTTCTTTCACAGCATAACTAATGTGGAAATACGTTTTACATGATTACACATGGAGGGGAAAGAGGAAAGGAGGGAGAAAAATTTGGAACTCAAAATCTTTCAAAAGATGAATGCTGAAAATTGTCTTTACATGTAATTGGAAAAAAAAAATACTATCATTTTTTAAGCTAGCCTTGAAGCTAGGAGGACCCGAGTTCAAGTCTTGCCTATGACACATAATGCCTGTGCAACCCTGGGGAGGTGACTTAAATTCTAGTGCTCTAAGAAATTCTGAAACTCTTGAGTTTCTAAAAAGGTGATGAAGTAATTGTGTTAGAGGAAGTCTCCTCACCCAGAAGTCCCCTATAATTAATGAAATCACAAGTCCTGTCTCTACCTAGTCCTTATCCTATCTAGGCCTTATTCCTTTCTGAACACTCTTCAGCCTTCCCCAGTTGTTCAACTGGAGGCCTAGGTAGAACAAATGTAATCCCATTTCTACATGACAGTATTTCAAATATGTGAGACAATAATCATCATTCCCACCCATCTCTTCCTAAGATTAACCAATCCTTTCACTGTAGATTAGGCATTCATACACAGATACTATATCCTGGGAGCAAATTTACATTCCTGAGCAGAACTGGAAAGAACAGCATAAGTCTCCACCATTACACAATCAGAAAAGTCAGACAATCTATGAAACCAGAAGGCAATCACTGTTACCAATATCCTTAGCAAGATCATTAGTCTCTCTCCCAATCTGAGGCTACTGAACCTCTGGGTTGGTGTTCTGTTGGTCCATGATACTCTTAGGGATAACCTTTGTATTTTGGAAAGAGGAAGAAAAAAAGACCAAGACCAGACAGGGTTGTAGCAGAGAATTTTATTTTTCATCAGGGAGACCGAAGTTTAAAATTAGACTCAGATACTAGCTATGAAATCCTGGGCAAGACATTTAACCTCTGTTTACCTCAGTTTCCTCAACAGTAAAGTGAGAATAATAATGTCAACTACCTCAGAGGGTTGTTGTGAGGACCAAGTGACATAATATTTATTAAAAGTTCTTAGCACATTGCCTGGCATGTACTAAGCACTATAGAAATTTTTATTTCCCCTCTTCCATCTTGCTAACTGGGAAGTTTACCAGATAGAAAAGACATTTATTGAGCACTTAGTGTGGGCCAGGCATGGTGATAATTGCTGGGAATACAACAGAAGGAAAAAGTAAGACAGATCCTGGCCTCAAGGAACTTCCACTTTAATGGTAGAAGATATCACATAAATGGGACCTGGATGAAAGAGAAGTCTGAGAAGTACTTACTCAGCAAATCTGTGAAGTTTGCCTGGGTTTGTGCTCCCTGTTGTCAAGGGTACTACTAAGAAAGTCTTCTACATTGAGCTATGTAACCCAAGCTCTCAGAGTCTCAGTTTTTCTGTTAAGTGGAGATAATAATGGGAAATTATATAGTAAACTTGAAAATGCTCCACAAGTATGAGCTACTGCAGTAGCTAGTACTAGAGATGGGTCAGTGACCACTGTAAGCTTTAGTTTCCTTGTTGGTAAAGTGGGTATAATAATACCTCATATGCTGTTGTGAGAAAAAGTGCTTTGTAAGGCCCTATGGGGTTTTATAGATCGGAGCCATTGCTGTTACTATTGTTGTGAGCACAGACAGACTGGCTAGGGTGCTATGGAAAGAGTCCCTCACTTAGAAAAACAAAAATCAGCCTTTGTTGTACTGAATTCAAAGTCTGAAACTCAATTTTAACAGGAGACAGTCTTAAGTCAAGGGAATGAGGTTATAATGGTGGTATTTTGGTCATTTGCAAGTAGAAGAAAAGGGTTTTGCTTTAGGGGACTAAAGAGTCTTTGAAATCATTCTACATGTTCAGCTACCTCATCTATCCAATAAGGTCCTGCATACAGAGTGTGCAGCTCACATAGCCAAGACAGTATAGATATCTGACAGCTCCAGCAACTGATACTAAGCACCCTTTATTGGGCTTAGAGAGAACAAAGGGAGCAAGAGAATGGTGGTGATTTAATTATGACTAATCATCATACTTGAGAACTTCTTCATCTCTGTTAGAAACAGCTACTACTTCAAAAGTACATCACAAACACAAAGTTCTTTGGCAAATAAACAAATAGTGTTTTTCTTTTCTTTTCTTTTTAAATTAAAAAAAAATTTTTTTAAGCAATCAGGGTTAAGTAACTTGCTCAAGGTTACATGGCCAGGTGTTTCTGGGTGGGTGCTAAGTATCAGAGCCCAGATTTGATCCAGGTCATCCTGACACTGGAGCTGGTGCTCTTACTCGCTGAGCCATCTGGCTGCCCCTAAGCAATTGGGGTTAAGTAACTTGCTCAAGGTTACACGGACAGGTGTTTCTGGGTGGGTGCTAAGTGTCTGAGCCCGGATTCGATCCCAGGTCATCCTGACACTGAAGCCTGTGCTCTTACTCGCTGTGCTACCTGGCCGCCCCATGTTTTCCTTTTTTAACCAGGAATATTTTTCATTGATTCTCCTAGGAAACCAAATTACCATCTAGAATCCCCTGTCAGTGGTACTAGTCCTGATGCTATATGGGTATTATCCTTAGGTATCCACCTTATTCAGGACCTTAGTCCCCTATCTCATAGTTTTACCCATCACATGAAAACAACCACAGTGGAGGCCACTGTATGGTTACAGTGGATAGTTATGAGATATGTGAAGAAAAGTTTTGCCTACCACCAGAACCAAAAAAAGTGATACCTTTGAATTAACCTTGTCAAAAAATTATCAAGTCAGTTGACAGGCCTCCTCATTGCAGATTATTATTTCTGTGTCAACAGCCAACTTTAGTCATTGAGTATATTGACATTGAGCCTATACTTTGATTGTAGCATGATTGTCTGGCAAGAGGATAGGATCACAGGATACATGAAACACTGCCCCTGCAGTGAGGGACGCCCCATTACTTTTCTCTTTAGTGTATGAGATCCATGTGCTTTTCCAAGAGAGAGGGAAACCAATTACCACTTCAGGACAAGGTCATCTCATTATCTGTTTTCCCTCGAGAGTAAAGAGGTATTGTAGGGCTCTGCCGATCTGCCTTTATTCTTAGAGGTAGGCTGTGTTCAGATGGTTGGTGATCTATAATGAGTTTTAGCTCAGAAATTCTTGTTTGAAACAGGATAACCTGAAAAAGAGAGTATCTAAGCTTATCAACTTAGAAATAAAAATGTATATACAAGTATATATAACATATATAATAATTTAGATAATAAATAATTTATAAAAACAAAATGAATGTAGATTTAAGGCTCCATATATATACATACATATGTGTATATGTGTGGGTGTGTGTATATATATCAAGCCTTACATCTGCATTCATTTTATTTTTATAAATATATATACACACATGTGTATATGTATATATGTATGGGTATATAGCATATATACATATGTGTGTGTATGTGTGTATTTATGTATATGTATGTGTATATATGTAAGTTTAGTGAAAAGGATATGATGAAATTTATATAGCACAGTCATTAACTTTATATCATGGATAGAAAACAAGAGGATACAAAGATTCATGTATTAGTTTCAGTCATGTTGGCACCATATTGATCAATGAGTCAGTATCCCTACAGAAAAGGGCAGAAATATTTAACTGAACCACAGACCATAATTTAGACACCCGAAGACTGATCCACAACAAAAGAACAGAAATTCAAGGTCACCCAGCATGTGATGAAAAAAACAAGATGCAAAAACCTCTGTGTAGGATTATGCGATGAATAAAGAATGATGCAGAAGGTCAGGATTTACAGACACTTTGGAGGCACGCTGTCGTATGAAAAGATATTGGAGAGGACTTACAGCAAAGATGACAAAAAATAATTGAACTCCCCAGCTAATGGCAGTTGCATCCCATAGGACCATTATTAGATGTTTGGGATACTGTGAACTTGATGGAATGAGGCAGAGATCTGGTTACTTAGATAAAGATAGGAACTAAAATCCCAGGACTGTTAGTTCTGATAATTAGCGATTCTACAACATTCAATTCAAATCAATAAGCATTTATTAGGTGCCTTCTCTGAGTAGGGCACTGTGTTGGGGTCTGGAAATATAAAAACAAAAGCAAAACTGTCCCTAACTCTGAAAACTTTCATTCCAATGGAAAAAAACAACATGCATACAGATGAGTAAATACAAAATATATACTAAGTAAATAAAAGAAAGGCAATTTGTGAGGAAGGCATATTAACAACTAGAGAGATCAGGAAAAGAATTGTTTAGTATACGGTACTTGAGGTGCGGGGTTCCAAGAGGCAGAGATGAGGACAGAAAGCATTTCAGGCATGTGCGATATATAGAGGTAAGAAAAGGAGCACCTTATGTAGAAAATAACAAATGGGACAATTGGGATACAACATAGGGTATGTGAAGGAGAGAATGTGAAGTCAGTTGAGCATGACCAGGCCCAAGAGATCTTAATGGGTGGAAGCCATTTAAAAATAAGTCCCTATTAAAGTGGCCCACATTTAGCCATATTCCCAATCATTTCTACATAACTGAGTCTAGTCAATGAGGACCAAGTCCTAGAAGTACAAAGAGAGTGTTCTGTTTGATGCCAGCTCAAGCAGAAGCTAGAGTAGTTGGCTACTGGTCACGAGTAATGGAAGGACCTGCTGTGACCATCCAGAGCATGTACTATTTTGTGAATGCTTACTTTGTGGTAAAGAGCGTCTTTTTTATTTTTTGATTGATGAGGTGGAACTGTATACAAAAGGCACCAACAGAGGAATTCTCTTCTTCTTGCTGATCACAAGGTATACGTATGATTCTCTGAGGTCTGTAGGGCTACTGGGAGGGCATGTCCCTCTCCCCAAACTGGCCTATGAATGAATGGCCTCCTAGACAAACATATGTCTGCTTTGAGCTTCCTTCTGTTTCTGTCTTCTTCCCTTTGGTGCAGGGTCTTGTGAGATCTTCAAAGGTCAGGAAAACTACCGGGGGTCCAGTGACTAAAGTCCATATTAGCATTTTTCAGTGACTGAGCCTGGAAAGATGCCAGCCATGAGGAGCCACTTGCTTGATGCAGGCCAGCCATAGATCAATCCAGCAGCTAAGACCCTGTCCTGGAAGCAAGGTAATGACTTATTCATTGGCTATGATCTTTTTGGAAATGAAACTGGTGGTGGATGTGTTTGTAGCAACTACTTTAAGCATGGCATCGATCTCATCAGAGTAATTTGTTAGAAGAGCATGCTTTGCTTGGAGGTGGGTGGGGCAGGGAGGAGAAAGAGGATTCTTTTATACTTTGGTTCATAATTTAACTATACAGTAAATATTCACTTATGCAACCTCATTGATTTTAATTGGTTCAAGATCTCATGGGGCCCTGCATGAAATAAAAGAGGACACAAGCCAAGAGGTGGTGATATCCTAGACAGAGTCTTGCCTAGGGGGCCATTTACTCATTAGTTGTCCTGGTAGGGAAGAGTCCTCTATTTTTATTATTGTTGTTTAGGGCAGGTAGGTAGTATAGTGGATAGAGCACCAGTCCTAGAGTCAGGAAGACTCATATTCCTGAGTTCAAATCTGGCCTCAGATACTTACTAGCTATGTGACCCTGGGCAAGTCACTTAACCCTGTTTACCTCAGTTTCTTCAGCTGTAGAACGAGCTGGAGAAGGAAATGGCAAATCACTCCAGTATCTTTGCCAAGAAAACCCCAAATGGGGTCATGAAGGGTTGGGTTAAAATTTTATGGGCAAATGCTTCCAGATATGCTCAAACTGGGTACGTATATGAACATAAAATCACATATAGAAAGTAATCTCCTGAAGGCCAGGGACTATATGAATTCTGTACTTGAGTCTCCAGTCCTTAGCACAAGTTTAAAAAATGTTTTCCTTACAGAGAATGTTATTTGTTTATAGTAAGAGCTTTATAAATGCTTGCTGATTGATTAATTGATGGTATGCTATTCCAGTAACTTCCGAGAGCAGGTTGGAAACGGAGTTTACCGAGAATTGCGTTTCAAAGTCCCAAAGGAAAGTCATAGGCATTCTGAATTTGACTTCCTTGTGCTGTCTGTTGATTAGATACTATGGTTTCATTCCCTTGTGCCACCTGCACTTTGGAAGGCTCTTCAACATTAATTTACTTCAGGAGAGAGGAAAAAGTTCTTGAGAGATTAGCACTCCAAGACCCCTGGCTGAATTTCCTCAGTCATCTCATTTCCCAGAGCCTCAAAGGGAAGCAGAGCAGTAGAGGAAGAGATGCACAGATGCTGTTCAAGTGGTTACTCCCTTAGAACATTCAAATCCATCCACACCAGGAGATCCAAGCTTGCTGCACTGTGCTTAATTTTTTTGTGCTCTAAAAATATCCAATATATATATATATATATATATATATATATATATAATATATATATATATATATATATTTTTTTTTTTTTCTCCCTGAGAGTCCCAAACTTCTCTTTTGGCAGCTGGTGAGGGCCAAGTTTGGAGAAGGCTCCTTCTCCTCGCTTTTCATACTTAGAGTAGCCTGCAGGTGTGCAGGGGAAAAATAGGTGATTGCTATAAGGAAAGTGACTTATAAACCTTAAAGTATCAGAAGCAGAACAAGAACTGTGATTTTCTTAACCTATCTCTGGCTTAGTAGATCAGTCCTTGGGAGTTGCCTAAGGAACACAGAGGTTAAGATATGTGCCCAGGGTCACAAGGATGCCGGGTATTAGAGGCAAGCTTTCAAGTCAGCTCTTTCTGAATCCATACTGGCAACAACTGCAGCATTCTGTATGAAGTATGATGTACTATACAAATGTATGTTATTATTTGTAATTACTACTTCAATATAGATATTATATAACATTTATTGTGTTACATATTTATATCATAACACAATCAATTACATATATATTTCATAATATATTATAATTAAATTATACATTATTATATGATATTATTAATGTACTAATATACAAACAACTCTGTGATCCAAGTATCAGAGACTGTGGTTCCTATAATTATCATAGAAATGGCCAGAGAGGTAAAAAAAAAAAAAGAAGATGATGATGACCCTCCAAATCAAAGGACAATGTCAGGAAGTGTCACTCTCTGTAATTGAAGTTGACAAGAATGGGATTAGTTGTTACCTGACCTGCCTAGTGATTTGGAGATAGCTTCCTTAGGAGATTAAGGTGCTTCTCTATATGAGAAAACAAATGGGAATGGCTTTGTGAAGATAAAGTGGCAGACAAGTAAAAGGTATTATTTTGATTGCTATTAGAATCACAAGATCATAGGTTTATTGATTTACATGTGGAAGGGATTATAGAAGCCATCTAAAATAAATTTCAGTTTTTGAAGAATTGAGTCACAGAGCTGGTAACTGACTTACCCTATGTCACACATAGTTTAAGGACCTGAGTCAGAATTTGAACCCAGGTCCCTGGACTCAATCTCTTTGAGAAGGAGTCAGTTTCTATAATTCCCATGCTGGGTTTGGCCCTTATTATGCTGACTGGTGATTGCCTCAGTTATCTAATACATTTGGGATCTACTCCAGCTACATTTCACCTTACTCTCTGGTTATCTCAACAACCACCATTCCTCCATGACACTGCCCACAGATCTCATCCACTGCTCCTACCTCCAACATTTCCAGTTCTGGAACTGTAAATTAACTGTTATCATCTTATCTAGCTAGTTCCACACATCAACCCTGTAACCTTCCCAACCAAAATACCCCCTCCCTAGCCATGACTACCCTAAGTATTTTGTCTTCCTCTGTTAGAATATGAGCTCCTTCATGACAAGAACTTATTTGTCTCTCTATTGGTATCCCGGATTGTAATGGGAATGTAAATTTTAAAGATCTTCCCTGCCCCTAGGCTAAAGTGTACCTGGAGCCTGGGGTGGGAGGCTTATTTTTCAGTTGATACTTTTTGATTGGCCAGTGGGTCCAAAAGGTTGTTACATTCTCTGAGCCAGGAGAAGGCTATATAAGCCCTGATGTGTAGCTTTGTTTTGGGAGCTCACTTTGAGAAATGTTCTGTGATTTGATCAGATGGATTCTGGGAAGCCGTTGTCCAGAGCCCCCCGGCTTTGAAAAACCCAGATGTTGAAACCCAGATGTTGATTTGGTATGGATGTAATGGTTGGACAGTTTGGAAAGCTGTCCACTTGATCTGTTTCTGTCTTGATTATTCTGCCTGTATACTTTGAAGTTCAAGGTGCTGACCTTTTTCCCCCGAATGAGGTAAACGATATATATTTGACTGATTAAAGTAACCTTGTTAACCCATTTTGAGTTGCTTCCCTTTATCAAAGCAGATCTAAGAACTTGTGTGAGCAGCCACCCTGGGGACGCTGGGGTGCTTGCTGCTACACCGATACATAGCACAGTGGTTGTCCCAGAGTAAGTGATAAATTAATGTTCCTTCATTCATTATTTTTATTTCATTGGAATTCCTTGGAAATTATTAAAGAGGATGGATTGGAGTAGGGTGCCAAAGTCCCTTCCACTTACAAAATTCTCTGCCTCTGTGGCTCTAAATCCACACATTTTACCTTGTATCATAATAATATTATGTTATTGATAAAGCAATCAAAACAATACATAACTAAAGTAAAATTATAATCTTAGAAATTATAATATATTCTTAAACTGGGGTATTTTTCATGACAAAAAGGATGATTTCTTGCTGAATGAATCTTATAGGAAAGTAAAAATTGGAGAATTAGAATTTGTTCATTTCTATTCAGCATTGTCTATGTTCTATATTTGGCAGAGAGGCATATTCTAGTCATTAGTAAGGAATAGGAGCAGAACGAATAGAATGGGATAGTTTATCAGGCTCTACCACAATTTAAATGAAATATCTCTCAAGGCCATCCAACTCCCTTGGATCTTATTCCATGCTTATCAAGCAGCCATTTGATTATGAATTCACTTTCCCAAGAACCTTGATATGGGAAAGGGATTCTCTGGATAGAGGACACATGTATCTTAAGCACTATCTCTTCCAAAGCAAACTAATACATTGAAATATTATTGCTAAAGCAGTGTTTTCTGTATTGGGAGGCAACAATTCAACAAAAAAAATATTGCTGAATTTGGAATTAATGTTAGAAGTTGGAGTTGGATTTAGAACTATTAATTTGGCCATTTACTACCTGTGTGTGACCCTGGGCAAGTCATTTCATGGAATCAGAGAATTTGACAATTGATAGGGACTTCAAGGGCCCTCTAATACAACTCATATGGGATAGATGTTCTTATTAAAACATTCCTGATAAGGAATAATCCAACTTCAATGTGCCCTAGTTTCTTCAATGGTAAAGAGAAGGGGTTAGGCTAGATAGATTTAAGGGTCTTTTAAAGCTATAATTGTATATTCTATATTCTTAAGTGTTTGGTTAACCTGGAATAAATTCTCTAGAGAATGCCTGAAATAATATTATTATTGTTGTTGCTGCTGCTGCTGCACTTCACTTAATTTATGACCTCACTGAGGTGGGTACCCTGTTGTTCAAAGGTTAAACTTACAACCCATAAATACCTTGTTATCCCATCTTCCTCTTATCTATCCTCTTCCATGACCCCTCCATAGGGGGTTCACCCAATGTGAAAAGTTTTTTTTAACATTACATGGAAATGAGTGCAATACTAAGGCTTCTTAGCACTTATCCCTCCCTCTGGCTACATGAGTAGCCCACATCCTTTTCGAATTATTCATCTCCTTGATTACTTAGACAATTTCTGGCATGAAAGTCATGATTAGGAATAATCTCTCTATACATACTATGTGTCTCTCTGGTGCCCTTTCAGTAATATGCAATTTTGATTCTTCTGAGTTTATGATATTCCATAATTCATGGCAATATACCATCACTGCAAGAATATCAGTATTAGAAAGATTATTTCCAGAGACCATCTTGATATCATTGAAAGTATTATGTCATCTTTGATTCTTGGTCCAGTTTGCCATTCATGTGAAGCTTCTTTTCAATATGTTTGTATTATAATGATGGATGGTCTTTGATCTTTATCCATTTGGATTTTCCATTGTGGATAGTTAAACTGACCTGTCCTGAGTGTTTGTGAATCCAAAGTAATCTCTTTTTTGATACAATTGACTAAGTATTATCACAAATAGGAATATCTGGAAGATTTTTAATCTTCCAATTAGACTTTGTGCTTACTACTATCTATGCCAATGAAAAATGTTTTGAGGAAACATATATGTTCTTATTCTATGCTTTGCCCAATAATGATAATTTGAGGATTATTGAATGAAATTGGTTTTATTATATACCTGTTATGAAGCCTTATATACCTGTTACTGTTGTTGCTGCTTGTCTTTTATTTTCTTTTTTTTTTTAGGCAATTGGGGTTAAGTAACTTGCTCAAGGTTACACGGCCAGGTGTTTCTGGGTGGGTGCTGAGTGTCTGAGCCCGGGATTCGATCTCCAGGTCTTCTCAACACTGGAGCCAGTGCTCTTACTTACTGTGCTACCTGGCCGCCCCATTTGTCTTTTATTTTCAAAGAGGACCAGTGACATCATGGATGATGTCTTGACTTGCAACCTCACTCTTTCTTGCTGAATCATTGAAATTCAGTGACAGAACAAAAGTTGAGATGTCTGGTGATGGCGCAGGATGTAGTGGATGACCTTGGCAGCTTTGATGCCTGATGAAGCTCTAAGCAAAACACATATGTACATACACATATGTATTATATATGCACATGCATGTACACATCTATTTGTCTAGGTATGTGCAAATATACACATACATATGTGAACATATGCACACAGGGAAGACACCTTATTGAAGATCTGACTCTAAAGCTAGATTTCACCCTATTGAACCAATTTTTAAGACAACAAATAAGAAACAAAATATAATCATGTATTCTTTATAATTATCAGTCTCAGTTAATTGTGATTATGAAGATATAGGTTGCTATAGTCATACAATCAGGAATGTTCATGGTTCTTCAACCTTATAGCCTCAAAAGAAATAAATAGGGACCAAATCTAAGAGTAATTAAAATTCTATCAGCAAGCTCAGACAACAGAAACACCACAAAATTTAAATACTTCATGGAATAAAATTTTATTTTCTAGACTAGACCTGCGAAAATGTAGGAAGCTTCTGTTGAGAGATTTCCTCTACCAATGGTGATAGACACTTTCTTTTCAAGTGACAGTACTAGAGTTGCTTGGGACATGGAAAGGCTATACAATTTACTCAGGGTCACAAAATCAGTATATATCAAAGACAAAACTTAAAACCAGGTCTTTCTGACTCCAAGGCCAGCTCTCTATTCAACATGATACACTGTCTAAAATTAACAGTTCTCATCTCCCCAAAGGGCTATAAATAATTTCATACCATTTGACCCAGCAATACCACTTCTAGGGTTGTATCCCAAAGAGATTATAGAAGTGGGGAAAAGACCCATATGTACAGAAATATTGATAGCAGATCTTTGTGGTGACAAAAATTGGAAATTAATGAGATGTCTATCAATTGGGGAATGGCTATACAAGTTGTTGTATATGAATGTAATGGAATACTATTATGCTATAAGAAATGAGGAGCAGATGGACTTCATATTTACCTGGAGAGGCTTATACAAACTGATACTGGGTGAGAAGAGCAGAACCAGGAGAAATCTGTACACAATTACACACAACATATGTGTGATGACCAACTTTGATAGTCTGGACTCTTCTCAGCAATGCAGGGTTGTAAGACAACTCCAAAAGACTCATGATGGAGAGAGATGTCTACATTCAGAGAAAGAACTAGAAAGAACAGAGTTTGAATGCAGATTGAAGCAAATTGCCTGCTCTCTTTCTTTTTCTTGTTTGGTTTTGTTTCCTCTTTCCCATTGTTCATTCCATCCATTACAATCCTTCTTTATAACCTGACTAATGTCTAATGTGGAGGTATTTGCAGATTCTATACTTGATTGCATGTCACCATGGTGGGGGAGCAGAGGGAGGAGGAGAAAATTTGAAACTCAAGGGATTGTGGAACTGAATCTTGTAAACTAAAAGTAAACAAATTAATAAAGACAAAAAATAAAAACTTAAATGTTTTTAAAGGAAAAATCAAATTAATGATTCTCCGATGCACTTTTATTTTCAGTAATTACAAAATTTTGAAAAAGCTACAAAATTCCTTGTATGTGACAACTGTGGTCTAAAAACCTAATCCAAGGAGGAATAAAGTATAGAAAATGAACCATAATTTAATATCACCAATCAATATTAGTATAAAAACTTTAAAATAAATTTCTATCAAAATAACTACACCTATATATCCCAAAATTGATCACAATGACCAAGTTACATTTATACTGTTTATGCAAAGATTACTTGGTTCTTAAAATAGTTCATATATATAATAATCCTACTAAAAACAACAACAAGGAGGTAGCAGGTGCATTTGGAAGTAGAAAGACCTCAGTTTGAATCCAACTTATACATTTACTAACTCTGAAACTCCAGGCAATTCATGGAGCTTCTTTCAGCTTCTTGTTTTTTAATCTGTAAAATGGAATAAATAATTGAACCTACTTCACTTAGGTTGTTGTGAGGATCCTATATGAAAATATGTATGAAGTACTTTACAAAACCATTAGTTATTAAAATAATAGCAACCAAAAAAAACATGATTGTATAAACAAATGCAAGAGAATAAAGCTTTAATGAAGCCTAGTTCTCATGCTAAAAAGACATTTAGGCCTAGACAAAGAAGGTCAATTTTTGATCACATAAAAATATTTGTCTAAAACCAAAATCCAGCATTATAAGTAGTAGGAAACAATAGGTTTGCCAATAAATACAGAGTTAAAGCAAAGATATTCTCTATTCCACTATTATTTGACATAACTTTAAAAATAACATTAAGGTAAAAGAAACACATTAAAGGCATTAACACTAGCACAAAAAAGATGAAGAATCCATGTTTGCATATAAAATGATTTAGACATTTCCAGATAATTAGCAAATAGTTTATTGAGACAATAATACCTTCAATAAATTAGCAGAAAACAAAATCAATCACCAAAATGGGTATTTCTATACAGCAATAACAAAAACTTGGGGGTAATTGTAGAAAGGAAAATATCATTCAAAATAACTCTTAAATTTATGAATTGTGTTGTAGTCAAGCTATCAAGATATATTCATTTTTGTGTATGTGCAAAATACACAATTGTCCAGCACTGTTTACAGGAAAAAAAGAAGACAATTCAAGAGATATCCGTTGATCATGATTGGATTGTGCCAACATAATGAAATTTATTGTATTACCCAGATTATTTTACAGATTTAGTAATACTTCAAACTACACAGTTGTTTTATAAAGCTATGCAAATCACTTACATTTGTAGGGTAAATAAGTCTAAAATTTCAAAAGAAGCAAAGAAAACAATATAAGATTGAAAGGAAAAATGGCACTTCTAGGTCTCAAATTATAAAGTTGTCATTTTTGAAATTTGATATCAGTTAAAAATAGAAAAGTAGATGAGTGACCTAAAATCCAAAAGCAAAGATATGCAAAAGCTAAATACCAAAACCCAATTTTCAGTAAACCAAAGAACATAAATAATTCAAGTAGTTTTTTTTCCTTGAGAATTGCTGGGTAAACTGGTAAGAAGTTTGACTCCCCCCAAAAAACAGAATCTTATTCCAAGTAGTCTAAATATACTCAGTGTAAATATAAAATGTCTCACTTTAAAAAATAGGGTGGAAGAGACAAGAAGGAGGAAATGTTTTTTTAAATCTAAGTTTAAGGGAAGAATTATTTTTTAAATCTGTTATTTCTTTTAAATATTCTTTCCTTTTTAAATTTTGAGTTCCAAATTCCCTCCCTCCTTCCTACCCTTTCCTTACTCACTGAGAAAGCAAGCAAAATGATATCAATTAATTATACGTGTGAAATTATGCAAAACATATTTCCATATTAGCCATATCACAAAAGGCAAAAACATTAAGAAAGTGAGAATTATACTTCAATTTGCATTCAGAGTCCATCAGTTTTCTCTCTCTCTCTCTCGAGGAAGATAATATTCATCAAGAGTTATTTGGAATTGTCTCAGATCATTGTATTTATCAGAGCAGTCAAGTCTCTCACAGTTGATCATCATTACAACACTGTTGTTACTGTGCACAATGATCTCCAGTTTTTCTCACTTTACTTTGCATCAGTTATATAGGTTTTACCATGTTTCATTTTTGTTTTTTCTAAAGCACCCTCCTCAACATTTCTTATAGCACAATAATTCTCCATCACAATCATATACCACAATTTGTTTAGCCATTCCCCATATATGAGCATATGGAAATATAAATTTTCAAAATTTGCCACCACAAAAAGAGCTGTTATAAATACGTTTGTACATATAGGTTCTTTTCCTTTTCTTTGATCTCTTTGGGGTACGGACTTTACAGTGGTATTGCTGGCTCAAAGGGTTTGCACACATTTAGAGCCCCTTGTTAATAGCACTAGGGCTCTTCTTGGCCCTGGAAATGTGACCAGGGCCCCTGCTGCATTGTGACCAATCACCAGTGCTCCTTGTTTTACTCAGTCTTTTTTGTAGATTTTTGGTATTCCAGAATTCTTTCAGAGGCTTGATTTAACATTGTTCTGAGGGAATCTAGCTTCTCTCTACCATCTTGGATCCACCTCTGTAGGGAAAGAATTCTCAACCAAAAAGGGATAAAGGATAAAATGGACAATTTCAGTGATATGAATTTGAAGGGTTTGTTTTTGCATGAACCAAATTAATACTACTTGGAATAGATACTTCCAATTTTGGTGAGGGAATAGAATCTTATGAAATAGGATCATCAGATCCTAGATTTAGAGCTGAAAAGGACATTAAGGATTATCGTACACACACACACAAACAGCACAAAAATTGTACATATAGGAAGGAAATATTTTAAGTGCCCATCATTTGGGGATTGCCTAAGCAAAAGGGGGTATATAAATGTAACTGAATATTATCAAGCTGTAGGAAGTTATGAATGCAAGAAATCAGAATAATATGGCAATACTTTGTGAACTGATAAAGAGTAAAATGATTAAAATGGGAAACAGGGTTCACAATTATGATAACAGCATAAATTTAAAAAACAACACAACTAAACTGAATTCTGTATAATTATAATAACACTCTCTTCTGGAACATGATGTAAGGAATTGTATCCTTTCTCTGGAAAATGCAAAAGCCTATTTTTTCTCTTCACATATTTTTCTTTAATATATATATATATATATATATATGCAGAATTTTCTCATAAAAATTGGTAGAAATGACCAAATATCTATACACTTCAGTAATTCTTTGTGTCTGCATAATTTACTTTCTTTGGTTATATAATTGTCCCCATTCTTCAAGAATCTTCTTTGCTACTATTAATAGTAATATAAAAATAATTAATATATAATTAATATAATAATAATATAAATATAATTATGGTGTGATGGTGATGAAATTTGAAGATCCTTTTGTATTGGAAAGCTAAGAGGTACTTAGCACCTAGTTCAAAATTAAGCCTCTGTTATAAAAAAGAAGATATGAACCCCTGTTGCTGATGTAACAGGAAGGGTCAGAACAGGGAAGCCTTGTGGCTCATGTAGCACAAAAAGGACTGAACAGGGAGGATATATACTGTATTTAAGGAAGAGCACAAGCTAGATAATTAGAACTTCTTGGGATGAGCACCTGAAGGCTGGGATGCTGCTCCTGGACTGGAACTTCTGTGGAGAAAGTGATTTTGATTTTGAGAATGGGGGAAAGTGATTTTGATTTCAAGAATGGAGATGCTGAAGATTTATGACAACCATCTAGAGTTGCTGAGGATTTCTGAGGCCCAGCCTGAGCTGCAGAAAACTGAGGAAGCATGACTGTGGTGCCGCTATTTTGTACAAATATTGTTGTGGCTTTGTTAATGTGCATGAATGTTCTTGTGGCTTTGTTAAGCCTTGTCTTTCCAGGAACAGAAACTGTGAAGTATTTGAGTTGGACTGGACACCGTGAGCTCCAATGTGGAGCAGGAACTACACAGAGAGCTAGACAAGGAGCTCGGAGCTGTCTGCCTTTGAACTCAGGTAGCAGTTGGTTAGATTTGGGTGGGAGCTGGGGCCATGGAAGAGGAGTCATGGAAGCTGAAAGCCTGCCCCTAGTCAAGATGAAAAGATCTCTCTGTGGGTACTGAGTAGTGATGAAATTGTGATTTACTTGTGACTGAGGGGAGGATGGCCTGTGTATTTTCCACTACCCCTTAAGAGGGTACTGAGTAGTGACTGATGACTGAGTAGTGACTTATTTGTAACTTAGTGTGCCCCATGGGTGGAGGACTTTGACCTTTTGTACTTTATGATTGAACGATTGAGTTACTAAGTGATTGACTAACCAGATGATTGTACTTTGCTCAAAACTATGTGACCACTTTGGTGAAAACTATGTGGGCGTTTTAGTGATAAGTTGTTGAGTTGTGACATGGTGAATGCTCTATTTTGATTTTCTGTGACAAGCTGTAACATTCTGAATGCTGTACCTTGATTTTATGTGAATGTTTTGCTCTATGTTATTGAATAAATAGAGTGTTGTAGCAGCAAGTACCCCAGCATCCCCGGGGTTGCTGCCACCACAGGTTCTTGGATCTGATTTGTTAAAGGAAAGCAACTCAAAATGGGTTAACAAGCTTACTTTAATGAGTCAAATATGTATCGTTTACCTAGTTCAGGGGAAAAAAGGTCAGCACCCTGAACTTCAGAATATACAGACAGAATTATCAAGACAGAGAAACAGATCAAGTAGACAGTTTTCTGAACTGTCCAACCATTACATCCATACCAAATCAACATCTGGGTTTCAAAGCCGGGGGGCCCTGGACAATGGCTTCCCAGAGTTTCATCTGATCAAATCACAGAACACTTCTCAAAGTGAGCCCCCAAACAAAGCTACACATCAGGGCTTATATAGCCTTCTCCTGGCTCAGAGAATGTAACAACCTTATTGACTCACTGGCCAATCAAGAAGTATCTACTGAAAAACAAGCCTCTCACCCCAGGCTCCAGGTGCACTTTAGCCTAGAGGCAGGGAAGATCTTAAAAATTTACATTCCCATTACAAGTGTTCACTATACTATGTAATCAGAACCTTGAAAGTTGTTCACAGAAGCCATCCTCTGGAAAGCTGCTCTTGTGTGGCTTTACATATGGTTATAGATCACTTTGAATATATTATCTCATTTGGTCCTTGCAATAACTCTGTGAAGCAAATGCTGCAAATGTTTTCCAGATAAGGAAACTGAGGCTCAAAGAGATTCAATGACTTACCCAAATACACAGATACCATACCCTATCCTATTACCCATATTTTCTGATACAATGACAAGTGCTCTATTATACAGGACTATCTGTGAAGCAGCCAACTGATCTTCCTTTACATTAAAATGATTCTTATAGAACTGTTTTTCATGAAAGATTGGTGAGGATGGTTAGGGTACCTCAGGAACTTCTGGTGACATTAAAAGGAATGGAATAATAATGAAAAGTGTCATTAGTTTCGTAAGCAGGGATAGGTGCTTAATCCATTAGCATATCTTCTGTGATAGGATTCGTGAATAGAGAGGAGCATGGGAAAATATCATCTAGGCCCTCCTGGATTCTCCAATATGGAAAATGTTCAAAAGCTTGCATTTGATTTCCCAGAGTAAATACTTATCATTTCTGTGACAGATGTTCAGTCAGTGGGAATCTCTTAGGTACAAAAGAAGCCATCTGTCTTCTCCATAAGCACCTATTGTTAGGAAGTCTTTGGGGTTCTATTTAGCATTTGGACCTCTCTGCCCCCTGTATTGAATTGTTTGGAACAGCCTCCCAGATCTGACATGGAAAACTTGGAAAGGTTCAGAAAAGGGTCTCAAAATGGTGAGAACATGGGAAACAAACATCATAATTTGTCCCAACCTTCCATAAAGGTATTGGGAAGAAAATGACTGATTGGTTACACAAATGCTCTAGGGTCAGTGAGAGCAGAATGAGTGGGATAGTGAATCCATTGCTAGGTGGACACTTCAGAGTCTGCAAATTGAATGAGTTAGTTTGAATGGAATCAGGCTGCCAAAGCCACACAAATGGTTGGCATTGAAACCGTAAGGAGAAAGCCTAAAAGTCAAATAATGAAGTTAGAAAAGAGGAGATATTGAGATGCAGATTAAGTCAAAACTAGATGAACTGATGGCTAAAATGCAGATGGGACAATGCAGAAACCTAAGTGAGGAGACAAAATTAGGACCTAGAGAGTGAGATGGGGAAGAGTCTTTGCCCAGGTTGTGAGGCAAGAGAATATGTTTTCTGATACATTTGTCCCAATAGCAGTTGGTTGTTTTTTTTAAAGATTTTCACAGATGTCAACCAGTCAAAAACATTTTTTAAAAATTGTCTTTGCAGATCGAATCCTGGGCTCAGACACTCAGCACCACACCCAGAAATAACTGGCCATGTAACCTTGAGCAAGTTACTTAACCCTGATTGCTTAAAAAAAAAAAAAGATAAAAAAAATTGTCTTTGCCACTAGTTCATTTTACCTTAGGTGGCACTTAACCTGAGACACCCAGGGGTAAGGTTGAGGAAAGAGGAGGAAAAGAATATAAGATAAATACATATCTGGTTCCCAAACCAAAAAAAACTTGCTTTGCTGTTTGACAATAGGTATATGTGACTTTGATATCATAGAAAAGGGCAGATTTTGGATGAGGTGAACTTAAGATCACAACGGAAGAAGGAAAGGGATGCATTATATTGTGGGAGGTACCCACTTGCACAAGTGTGTAAATCAACTCTTGTCACTTGTTCTCTTTTTTTGTGTCAGCAAACCTATGCCAGTTCTACTCAGCAGGATGCCTCCCCAATGTAGAAAAGGAGTAAATGTTTTACAGAGAGGAACTGGATGAGGCAGGCACCAATTAGATATAGAAGTTGGAAATTTCCAGCAAAAAAGATTCTAGAGAATGGACAGGGTGGAAACACCAAACAGGTAGAAGATTCCAGGAAGTAAAGAGGCATCCTGCTTCAAATAGCTTGGCTGCCCCAAATCAGAAATTTGTCTAATGACCACAAAGGGCCTCTGTATTCCTTCATTTTAATAGCAGATAGGGGAACTTGGAGTAGGGAGAGGAATAATTGCTTCCTATGCTTTAAAAAAGCAAACTTACTGGGATTTGGCAATTGGACAATTGGAGTCAAAGAGATGAGTTAGCAGACAAGTACTTATTGAACACCTGTTATTTGTCCAGTACTGTGCTAAATGCTGCAGGAGCACAGAGAATAGTGACAAGTTATTCGATTTCCCTTGAGGAAATGGCTTTGGATTACTACATGAGAGATTTAAGGAAGATAGAAAGAAGAACCTCCTGGCAAGAAAAGTTATTAAATGCCAGAATTGCTTATGATGAGGGGAATTGAAGAATGCCCTCCTCCAGAGGGCTATAAAGACAAAATGGATGCAAGTGGGTCTGCTATGGTTTACGTGGAGAACTACCCAAAGACAGAGGGATGAACTTCGGGTTTTGTGGATCTATGAATCATTCATATATAAAGTCATTTTATATGGATTTGTTTTCCTCAGAGAGGACTAAGCCAAAGTCTACCAACAGCTTAGTAATTGGGGGGAGGGGAAACATTTTAAGGCCTTTCTTACATACAAGAGACACTAGTGTTCTAATATATGAGCATAATATCATTTTTGAGGATAAAAAGAACTAAAATTTCAGGTCAGTAACATGGCCATCTCTAGGTGTTCAGCTATAAACTGAAAGGTTGGGGGTTTGAGTCTAGCAAGAGGTGCTTGTCATGGGCAAGTTTGATTGATCCACTTTGTTATCATTTGTTTTGGAAAGTACCAAGCATAATGGATAAAGTGCTAATTAAATTCAGAAAGGTCTGGGATCATCCTTGGAAAAGCCATTCTTCCAGGTCTTAGATCAGAAATTTCGGACTAGAAAGAGGTTGTAAAATCTAATTCCTTTATGGTCCACGTGAAGAAAGTGAAAACCAGAGAAATGAATGACTACCCCTAGTGTCATACAGTATCTGAGGTGTGATTCACACTCCATACTTTCTGGATTGTGTATTGCCAGACAATCAGCATGGTGAATCACCATCATCATTGCCATCATTATTTAGGATAATAACTTATTGATAACAATGCCAAGGTCTTGAATCCTAGAGAGAAGCTAAGAAAAAGGCAAAATGTGGAGCAAATGAAAACTTGCCAAAAAATCAGAAGAAGAAAGGGTAGGGATAGATTTTACCCTTGTAGGAAGCTCTAGAAAGAAAGAAAAAGATTCTGGAAAGAATTTTATAGTATGAAAGTTTGAATCCTTTCATCTCAGGGAGACATTATAGTGTAACGAAACAAGGGAGACTATAAAAGGGCCAATAAAATATTAAGTAGGCAGGAGGAAGATCTCTCTGAATTTTAAGATGTGTTTATGGATATTTGACCATGAGGGTTACAGCCCTGCAAAATGTGATATCATTAGTGCCATATGCATTAAGTTTCACATGTTTAATATTGCATGTAGTTATTTGGATACACTTACATCTCTTCAGTAATTACTGGCAATGAAGCAAAATATCACCAGAAAAATATTTTTATTTTATAAATGTTTGAAACTTTGAAAAAACACACATAAAAGGTAAAGTGTATGGTGAGTGTCAAATGTGTGCTATTTTCTATTTAAATAAGAAACAATTTGGGTTTAATCATGCTCTGCATTTTTATTTCACTTACTCTTTAAAGAACTCATAATAATTTCATAGTACTGTTAAATTATTTTGTACAATGCCTATGTTTTGGTAGTATGGGGTAGGATGAAGGTCAGGATTAGATGGTCTAATTTTAATTTTGAAATTGGCAAAACTGACATGTGAAGATGGAAAATCGTTGGCAATGTATCAGTGCTATAACTCCTACCTAGGAGACATAAGGCCTCCAAGAAATAAGAACTCCAAGGAAGATTTTTCCATATTCAGTAAAAAATTTGCTACTTCCTCATCCTTCATGGAGACTCAAACTATAGAAAACTCATGGAGCTTAAAAATTCCTGTTGGGTCAGATAATACAGCACTACCATTGGCATCACCATGTTGGAGTCAAGGTACAGTGTGTACAACTGTGACTGTAAAGTACTAGAGAAATGAGAATGATCCCCTTCTCCCAGAAGGCCAGAATCTGTAATGAGTCTTAGTATCCTTTGAATCTGAAAATCCTTTTAAATTTTTCATTAAATCTGCTGCAATAAGTCTGATGCTGAGCTGTCCAGGGTCCTAGAATCTACCTGGATGATTCCTTATTATTTAGTCCTCAATTTTTTTGCTAGTAGCTCTGATATATATTTTGTCTTGAACCATGTTCACTTTTATCGCTCTGACTGTGACTGCTCCTATGTATGAATTTGAGTAGTGAATGCCCATAAGTTGCCTAGGTTACAACACACCTGCTCAAACAGGTCATATCTTTTCATGCAGCTTGGAAAAATGTCAATCACAAATGCCCTTGTCAAATCTACCTCACATGGCAAGCATTTGCAAACAGAATTTAACTGGAAATCATAATGCATAAGGAAACTTCCCATTATATCAAGCAATATTTTCTCATTACACTAAACATGAAATCCTCACAGATACTAGAAATACTCAGCCTTGCACCATGGTTAGAGTGTTGGCCTTAAAATCAAAACCATTATTTAAACCCTGAATAACTTAAATTTCCAATGCCCTGGCAAACTCTGTAAGACTATAATTTATGAATGAGTTGTCAATCTGCAAAGATGGCAGAAGTTTCAAATCATATTCCAGAATGAAGGAGAGGAAGGAAGGAAGGGAAGGAGGAAAGGAAGGAAGGAAGGAAGGAAGGAAGGAAGGAAGGAAGGAAGGAAGGAAGGAAGGAAGGAAGGAAGGAAGGAAGGAAGGAAGGAAGGAAGAAAGGAAGGAAGGAAGGAAAAAGAAAGAAATAAGTCTGTTTTAGTTAAATTAGCTTGCTCAGTTTTTAGTTTATCCACTATTTCCTCAATTTAGTTATTTCCCTAAATTGGATAGGAGGAGAGATTACCACAAATGAATACCATATGGGAAATCAAGGCAGAAATGGTGTTATTCTATAGGCTTCATAAACTATAAAAAGGGCAGAAAGTTTTCTGTTGGTAAGCTAGAGGACATGCATGCGGACACATATAAAATAATAGTTGGAAGGGATCTCAGACATGGTTTAGTACAATTCATACTTGAAAAAGGATCATGTCTATGACATACCCAGTTGTCATTCAGACTTTGCTTGATCTCCAATGAGGAAAAAACACATTTCTTTCAGAAGTAGCCCATTCCATTTTGGGGTAATAATAATTATTAGATAATTTTTCCTTGCAGTAAGTCTAAATTTTAATTTCTCTAGCATTAATCTATCACTCTGAACTTTTCCCTCTCAGTTTAAACAGGGGAGCCTAATCTGTGTAGCACAAAACAATTTTTAAAATATAAAGACAACTATCATACCCTCTATCTCCTACAAAATAGTGGCATCCAAAAGTGAACATAATATTACAGATATGCCAAGACCATATATGTAACACATGGCAAAAATATTATATCATTTTCTTATTCCTGGATGTTGGGCCTCACATTTCATCCTAAGATCTCATTAGCCTTCTTGGATGCTTTTCCCCCACCCATCTTTCAGACCCCTGGGGACATCTGAAAGGCCTCAGCAAAGAATCATTGGTGCTATCACTTTCTCTTTCCTTCTCTTCCTTGAGTTCACCTTGATATTCCTGTCTTTCCCCCTTCTGGCCAGATCCTGAATTCCAATCCTTCCCCTTATCAGAGGAAACCCAGAATCCTTTCTCTACTCTGACACTGAAGCAAGAACACCCTAATATATCCAATGAACAACTCAATCCTTCTAGGGCTTTTAGTCCATCCCTAGGACCTTGAGAACTTTCTATCTACTTTGCAACTGAATTCTTATGCATATGTTGACTTCCCCAATTAAATTTAATTCTTTGAGAGTAGGAACTAACTTTAAAAAAATCATCTCTAGTACTTAACAAAACATATGTGATATATATCTATAATACATAATAACTATATAATATCCAGTATATAATAAGCACTTAGGAAACACATTTATACATTTATCATTTGAGCCACTTGGAATATGTAGTCTACTAAAGACCCAACCCTTTTTTAAAACTGCTTTCTAACCACCCATCCCACAATGTCTTTATTGAGTTGATAATTTGCTAAAACTTTATGTTTTCCCCCACAAAATTTAATTTTATTAAATTTGGATCTGTTTAACAGCATCTTGATTTCTCATAAAGTCACTAGCTTCCATTTGCTCCAAAATAATTCTGAAGAAATGATCCTCCTCAGTGAGCTTTTGAGATTCTTTTTCCATCTGGCAAATTTGGCTTTTTAAGGCATTCTTCTCCTCATTGCCTTTTTGAACCTCTTTTGCCATTTGAATTAGTCTATTTTTTAAGGTACGATTTTCCTCAGTCAGGCTGTTGACTCTCATTTCATAATTTTCTTGCATCATTCTAATTTCTCTTCCCAATTTTTCTCCACTTCTCTTATTTGCTTCTTAAGATTCTCTATGTCCTGTAACCAGCTCATATTTTTCTTTGAAGCTTTTGGTGCAGGAGTTCTGACTTGGCTGTCTTCCTCCTGTTCCATGCTTTGATCCTTTTTGTTCCCCAAATAGGAGTCTAATGTTGGATTCCTCTGTTTACTTTGTTTCCCTCCTTTACTCATGTTGCCACTCAATCACTTGACCCCTGGGCTTTTTGCCACAGTAGTACTCTGCCACCAGATAGGGGAGCTTTGTACCAAATGCTGGGCTTTTCTCAGCTGCTGAAAGTATTAGTTGTGTGCCCTCTCTGAAGCCTTAAATACTCTGGCAAGTTAGTTGCACACCCTAGGGCCTCTACCCTAGACCACAATCCAGATCCAAGCAGGTTAAAGCAAGAGCAATTACACCTCAGATGGATTGCTTTGTCCCCCTACACTCTGCAGGCCAGAAGCTGAAGCTGCCATGTCTGAGCAGCTGCACTGCCCCGGCTCCTCAGTGGCTTCTCACCCCAGGGGAAAAGGCCCATGCACTCCCAACTACTGGATCCCAAAGTTCACATTGCACTGACCTCTCACTTTTTCCTTTGCATCTATGTGTTGATAATTCTGGAAACCATCACAACTACTGGTGATCTGAAGTCCCTCCTGCTGGTGACTGGTCAGCCCTGCCCTGGAGCTAAAACCTTGGTGTGGGGCTGGGCTCAGCTCCCAGAGTGCTGCCCTGGCTGATTCCTGCTAGCCTACCAGGCTGTCTTCAGCAGGAGGTTAGCTTCTCTGTGTCATTTTGTGGGTTCTGTAGCTCCAAAGTTTGTTCAGAGTCACCTTTTACATGAATTGGAGGAGGTTGGAGCAGGAGCCTCAAAGAAGTTCTGTTTCTACTCTGCCATCTTGACTCCACCCCCTACTTTGGTAACTTGAACCTAGAACTTAAAGACTATTTCACATGCTCTTAAAAAGGTTATTTTCCTCAGATTTGCAATCTCAAGAATACTTATTTTATACTTGAACTTGCTTCATTAATGTCTATATTGATAAGAAAAAAGGCTAGTGACATATGCATTTGGAGTTTTCTTGCTAAAATTTAATGCTGAGAATATGAAGTATCCAAATCAGTAGGCAAATATCTTTCCTTGCTTCTGTGAAGGAAATGAAGTATATGATTTTTTTTCTTTCCTCTTTAATTTGTCATATTCTTTGGGAAAGGGGTTTCACTCAGTCTACAGAGTCAATAAAAGTAATAGAAAATGGTAGATGGCCCCCTTCCTCGTAAGTGCTCCCATATCTTCACCCATACCTCTCCTAGCCCCTCATCCTCAATTGGCTTCAGCACCCCAATTCTCCTTTCCAATCAGTTTTTTGAACAATGAAATTAGTTAAGCACTCTGGTCAGGACCTCCAGTGCTAGCTCCAGGCTCAGATACCTCTTGCTTCCTTTACCTCCAACCTCCAACACCCAGCCACATTCATTTTTGTCACACAGGGGAGATTGGTCAGTGAAATCTAAATGGGTTTTTCCTATTTATTGATACAATTTCACGGCAAGAGCAATTTTCAGAGCTTATTTTCCACTCCATTGAATCCCATGTTACCGCAAATGAATATATTCCTCGGTCAGTGCAATGGCAAAACACAGTTGTAAGTGCTTTATGCTTCATTTGGATAAAGAGTTCAGGATATTACCAAATACAAAAAGAAGTTAAGGAGCATATTTCATTAAAAAGTTGTTTCCCCTGTTAATAACACCTGACACTCATGTGTGATTTGTATAAAGCCAGGGAAGAGACTCATACCTTAAGTTGGCATTCAGCAGGCCAATACACTGATCACAGATACCACCCAAGGAGTTTGAAGCAATTGACACCCTCTCTAATCCATGCAAATGAATGCCAACCTATAGGCTCTTAGGCTTGAAATAAATCATACCTCAGACAGATAAGAAGGAACCATGATAGAAAATTGGAAATTCTGCCCTTAGCCCTAGGAAGCTGTCTGATATAGTACTGGTCTTGGAATCCAAAGCCTTGGGTTCAAATCTATAATCCATCACTAGCTAGCTGTGTGACTCAAGGGTGAGTTATGTAACTTTCTTAAGTCTCCTTTTCTTAATCTATAAAATGGGGAATATGATAACTTTTGTCACCAACTTATGTAGTCTCTAAAATGTTTATGAAGTTTCCAAAAATTTATTTCACACCCCTATCATTAAAAAAATATGAACACACACTTTTAATATGTGCATAGTTAATTATATATGTTATATACATGAACTATCATATTAATACTTATTATGAAGTGTACACACAAAAAAAAAACAATTTTAAAAGGATGTGGTAAAGATGAAATCATATTGGACCTAAGAGTCAGTAAGGAGTCCCTGACATTTGTTGAGCAAGTGAGTGACATGAACAACTTTAGGAAAATCACTTTGGCAGCTATGAAGAGGCTGGATTTGTTATATTTGAAAATTAAGGTAAACTGAGAGACGATAGTCTTAGCATGATCAATTTATTAGTTAAGCTAGCAATAAATGATAAATATAATCAATGGACACTATCAATGGCCAAAGATCATGAGGTAAAACTTATTACCTTTTATATAGTTTGAGGAAGTACAAGAGAACAAAGAACAGAATTGGGCAGGTGGGAAAAACAATGCAATTGGTTACAAAGCAGACAATTTCATGGGGTTGGGCACAACATGGTTGGTTAGAATTTGGGAATGAGGGGCTCACAACAGCCTCCTCCTTCCATCTTGTGACTAATAAATGTTCACAGTTGGAGTCTACCTACAAGGTTAGAGATAATGGATCAGACTTCTTCGGATAACAAATCACACATCCTTGAAAGACAGCTTGGTGGTATAAATGTACTTGATCAGACTCCCTGGTATCCACCTGCCTTGTTCAAAAGTAGCAGATTTCCTTGACAGAAGAAAAAGACAGTAATTAATAACAGAACAGGATTTCTAAACTTTATTAATTACAGGACAACTGAATTTCTGAACTAAATTCAGAGACAAAGAATCATGATGTAGGCAGTTAAAGGATAAAATCAATTGACTATAAATAGGATCAATTGTAAAGGACACAGAATCAACCTGATTACTTCAGATAGATTTGGGAGAAAATTCATACAGGGAGAACAATTAATAGAACATTGCAATAGTTCAAGGAACAGATGATGAAAGACTAAACTGTGATGCTGAAAATGTGAAGATTTAGAAAGGGTCAGAGGTTGGAGATGGTATGAAGTGTAAATGGTATGATTTTGGCAACTGATGGGCAATGTGGGTGAGAGACAGAATGAGTCAAGGATAACAGTAAGGTTACAAAGTTACATGATTGGGAGAATGGCAGTGTCCTCAAGAGAAATAGGAAATTCTCTCTAGACTCTGGAGGGGAATGGAAATCTAATCACAACCCATCCCCAACTATTCAGACTATGCTGTTAACTCTCTCACTGAAAACTGAAAATGAGGTCAGGGTGGGCTCCCCACTGGACACTGGTACAGAGTTTACCACTACGGCTATCCTGAGGCAAGAGATAGGAATGGGTAAAGGGTGGGTTTTGTCTGACAACTGCTTTGGTTGACTGGGTTGTGATCTTCCTGAGGAGATCAAATGAGATAATATGTACTAGCCCTTAGCACAGTGCCTAGTACATAGTAGTTGATTAACTATGCTTGTTTCCTTCCTTTTTTTTTTTTTCCTTTCCCTCCCACAGGTGTCCAAATCCTGAGGCAGCTACACTGGATGACAGCTGTGAGAGGGTACAGAGTGGAATGTTAAAGAGAATTGGAGAGTTAAATTGAAGACAAGCCTATAATCAGGGATGGGCCAGGTGAGATGTCTTCCCACCTTCCAATAGATTGATCATATGTGCCTTGGGGTCACAGATCTTTTGTTCTCATTTCATGTGCCCAACAAATGGATTATAGTCCTTTTATTCTCAATCCATGTCCCCAACTTTGGAAACCCCTTGGTGTGTCACAGGGTTTCTGAGAAGAGCACTCTGAAAAATCTAATGTGCTATACATAAATGAACTTTCTGTGTAATGCATATGTATACATGTAGATACACATATCTATATATACACACCTATGTATACACACATGTACATAAATATATTTATATAAGTATATATTATATTCATATATTTGTATGTAATCATACATATATATGTATAAATGCTTTTATCACTTTTTTCAGACAACTGATATGACACTTATCATTAGAACCGATATTAGTGAAACTGGTGGGGAGGAGGTTGCAAGGTGAAGGTAATTGATGTATCCAACTTTAAACACAAACACAATCTAGCTGCGGTACTTCACCATTTCTTTTTAATTATTGATAGAACTTGTTTTTAGACAACAGGGAAGAGCCTGAGGCTGGATATATGCATAGATATGGAAGTAATATGCATGGAGATTATAATTTACCCCATGGGAGGTGAGGAGGTTCTCAAGATCAAAATAGCATAGAAAAAGAAGAGGGAAACCTTGGGGAACATAGTTAGAGGATTGATCTCTAGATGATAAACCAATAAAGGAGACTAAGAAGGAGAGGTTCTACAAGTAAGAAGAGAACCCAGAGAAAATTTATCATGAAAGCCTACAGAGAAGAGAGCATGCATGTGGAAGGGGTGGATGGTCAACTAAATATAGCAAATAGTTCAATAAAGATGAGAACAGAAAAAAATTGTATTTGGCAATTAAGTGGTCAGTTAAAATTTTGGAGAGAGCAGTTTGACTTGGGTGATGAGATTGGAATCCATACTACAAAGAATCAAAAAATGAGTGAAGAGAAGAAGCATGGGTAGTGAGTATAGATAGGTTTTTAAAGAGTTTTGGCTAAGGAAAGGAAGGATAGATACAGGATGATAGCATGAGGGAATGGTAGGGTCCAGAGAAGGCTCTTAAGTATGGGGGAGAATTATGCATGTTTGAAGGGACAATAGAAGGAACCAATAGATAAAAGAGGGGCTGAAAATTAGGAGTGCAGATGTTTGAGTTTGCAATGTGCTGAAGAAGATGAAAGGGGATGATATCAAGGGTACATGTAATGATTTGTGCCTTGGCAAGAAGAAGGACCACCTCATTGCTTCATTGTCAGACTGAGGGAAGGAAGAGGAAGGGGGAAATAATAACTAGAGATTTGGAGATGAATAGAGAGGCAAAAGAGGAACTTCACAACACATGGCCTTAATTTTCTCAGTAAAGTAGGAGGTGAGTTCCTCAGCTATGAGAGAAGGGGGAGGTGAGTGTGTGGGAGATATGAGAAGAAAAGAGAAAGTTTAGAAAAGCCTTCATGAGGAGTAAGGTAAAGAATCAATTAGGGAAGAATAAGATCTACAACTCAAGAAATAGTTTAAATTGGATGACAAGGGTACAAGACATTAGAAGAGCAGGGGCAAGAGTGGAATGGGCTAAATATAGGGTCAATATTAGAGGTTGAGGAAAGTAGATTCAAAGCAGATACAATGGCCTGGAATGGTACCAGGAGGTGGAAGGACAGAATCTTGATGAGGGCAATGAATTTTTTTTCCCCAGGAATGGTGAGGCATATGAAAAGATAACATTCAAGAAGGCAATGGCCAGACAGAGAAATATTGATTTTTAATTAGAGAAATGGAACATTGTTCTGTAGGGGTGATATCCACTGTGTGACCATCCCTGTGTGTGGCTTATTTGGAGTGAAGAAGTAGATTGTAAGATTTAAAGAAGATAAATAATTTAAAATTTAGGGAGTTTGAATACTGAAGGTATAAGGGCAGGAATTGGAGAGGAAAATTCCAAGCCAGGTGCTGAACTTCTTGAGAAAAGAGGGAGAAGCACCTGGAGACTGGTATAAAATGGTAACTATTGTCTTGATCGGGTGGAAAATATTGATATTGCTAACTTCAAAGGAAGTCAAAGAAGTATTATGACTTCCTCTCCAGAACTGATTTGTCTAGGGATATGAGTTAAGTGAAATTATTATCAATTTTATATATTTATGCAAATTCCCTATAGGTTTTAGCTATCAGATTTTCAGAGATACTGAATGAAAAACTTTTTTTTCTACAACCTATATATGTTATTATTTTAAGTGCATTGATTTTTTGTGCAAAAGCTTTTAATTTTCTTTTTTTTTTTGGAGGGCAATTTGGGGTTAAGTGACTTGCCCAAGGTCACACAGCTAGTTTTTGTGTTAAGTGCCTGAGGCCGGATTTGAACTCAGGTCTTCCAGGGCCGGTACTCTATTCACTGCGCCACCTAGCCACCCCAAAAGCTTTTAATTTTCTTCAAATAAGATTATTCAGAGTTTTTTTTAGAAATCTCATCCATCTCATGTCTAGCTTTGCATTTGTCTTCTATTTATAGTTGTGAAAAAAAGAAAAGAAAAAGAAAAACACAGCCTTCCTATATAGCCTAAGAACAGGAGAGGAATACAGTTCTAGAAAAGAATACCTTATTTTAAAAAGATGCAGTAGATAATATATGCAGCAAAACAGCATTTTATACTAAGAAAACAAGTTCAGGTAAAAAAATATAGAAATCAAAGGGGAAAACTTGGTTAAGAGCAGAGGTGACAAACACACAGCTACATGTGACTAGGAAACTCCTAAGTGTGGCCTAAACCAGATTAAGATGTAATTGAGAAATATTGAACAAAATAATTTTAAAATATAGTAAAATATAGATAGCATTACATTTTAAAGCTAATTCAGTGTGTGGTAGGTGGGAATTCTTATGTAGTTTTTAGTGGTTTTCTTATCTATTTGAAATTTATGCCTCTGGTGAAGAGCATTTGGGAGAAGATAAATGAAGGCAGAATTAGAATCAATATTGTTATTGACACATAGTAGGCAGCTAGGTGGTACAGTGGACAGAATTCTGGACTTAGAGTCAGGAAAACACCTGAGTTCAAATCTAGCCTCTGACACTTAATAATGTCCAATGGATATTAGATAATGTTCAAGCCCCTCAAACTCTGTTTGTCCCAGTTTCATCAGCTATAAAAGTGAGAGAAATAACTGTGACTATGTCACAAATTGTGCATATCAAATGAGATAAAATTTGTGTGGAAGTGTTTATTACAATGCTTGGCACATAGTAGGTGCTTAATAAATGCTTTCCTCCTTCGTATTCCTTGAGAGATTGCTAAAACAGAACAAAGAACTAGATGAGTTCAGGACAAAGATTTAAAGCATGGTACAGGGGCACAGTATAGTGGTGATGAGAGAATTCAATTATCTGGACATTTGCTGGCAATTTCACACTACTTCAAGCAGAGTATCTAATAGTTTGCTGATGCCATTAATGGTTATTTTATCCTTCAAAAGGTGAAGGAACCAACTAGGGGGGCTTCCACCCTGGATTTGATTTTTAGCCAAAATCAGGGAACTGATCCTGGGGTAACAATAATGAAAATATTTTAGGGAAATGACCATGCCATCTTAGAATAATTGATAGAGAAGAGGGGAAATGGAATATTCTAGATTTTAGGAAAAAATTCCTAAGATTAAGACGAAAGAGTTGTAGGATCCAACATACTAAACTTCGGCAGGTAAAATAAATCCAGAAGGGTTGCAAAGCACTAAATAATGAATTTCTGAAGACACACAAAATCACCTTTCTAAGGAGGAAGAAAATTAGAAGCTTTTTATCAAAAACAATTTGGAATTAAAAGGAAGTCACCAAACAATTCAGATTTTTAAAAAGACATATACAGAAGATATAAACCATTGAATATAAGAAAGGATGAATATAAAAGCATGGCAGTATCAGGAGTGCTAACACTGAAAATTCAAAATGTCAAGGCCCGATAAAGCAAATAGAGAGGCTTTTATTTTGTGGCTGTTGCTATTGTGTTACATTGGGTGGGAGGAAAGGAAAGACAATCAAAGAAGGGTTAGAACTACTACCTGAAGTGAATAGGATAATCCAAGAGAGAAGGAAGAGTAACCCAAATTTTCAAGTGGAAAAGATAGAGCAAAATTCCTAAAAAGTGATTTAATGCCTAAGATTAACTAGGGAAATAGTAAGAGAACATCTGACTCTTAATGAATTCAAGTCACAAAGCTAACACAATGCAACTGAAAAAAATCCTTAGAGAGGTTTTTGCTTAACCAGAGGTCAGTGAACTTTAATCGCTCAAGAAGAACAGGAGGGAGAGTACATGATTGGAGAAAGACACATGTTCTGGTTTCAAAAATTAGAAAAAAAATTGGAGTCTTAGAACTAGAGGCCAATGACCTTCACTTCAGTTTCTAGAAAATCATAGAATAAGTGCCAGCCTAAGGTAATTTTCTTTTTTGACATGATTGCTAGACTGGTAAATCAGAAGAATGGTATAGATCTCGTTGGCAAAATATCTGATAAAGTCTCTCATGCTATGCTTGTTTATGAAGTAAATACTTGTTGGACTCACAATCCCAGAACTAGGGTGGCAACATCTTCAATGCTCTAGGGGTACCCCCTGAGGATTTCTGAATCTTTAATGTCATTTGCTTGAACCCCCATTCCAGTGCATTGCCCCTGCTGTTAGCTGTCAGTGATTAGCTCTCCAATTCTATTCAACTTTAGAACATCAATTGAGATTTGCAATGGAATATTTACTTTAAAAATACGCCAAGTATGAAAGCAGAACATCCCCCCCTTTGGGGGGGAGCCTAAAGAGGTTTGATCTCTGGGTTCAGTGAGCTCAGTCTTAACACATTTTATAGTATAACATCTGCCAAAAGCACATTCTGCTGGATGAGTCCTAGTCCTCATACAAGCTCCCATCAGGCTGGATCCTATAGATAAATGGCTACTTACTGTGCCTCAGGGTATTGACACTGCAAAATCTGCTATGGGCCCTACTATTAGCCTTTGGGTGACTTACTCTCCTGACTTTTTGAAAATCGCAAAGTTTCTAGCCTCTTGATTAAACTTCACCATGCTAAACAAAGAACAAACATCAAGGCACACAACTGGGGCCATTTTATTGGCCACATGTTGGCCTAGGCTGGTGGGGGCTCAAGGCCTCTCCCTTTACTGTATTGTCTCACTTTTTTCATCAGAAGATTAAAAACAACAAAGCGTTAGACAAAGAAGAGAAATCAAACCAGGAAATAGGGACTAGATTGAATAGTGCTTTGTGAATGCACTCCCACTTCCACCTACATAGTCAATCAAAGATATTCTTCTTTATCATATGGAAAGTAAACTACCAGTTATAGACTATCTGCACATGCGCCCAAGTTTCTTCGAAAAACTGATATTAAATGTTACCATAATTCTCCTGGAATTGTTTTCCCCAGATTCTTTCACATGAGAAATTACATCAGCAGCACTCTGTACATACTCATAAGGACTGGGCTAGTAGCCAGTCCTTCCTTATACTATCAAGATGGAGAGATATCAGCCAGAAAATAATTCATTCAGGTAGATTTGGATCTGACTGATTGCTTGGGACCAATGCACAGTTAGGAATGTTCTATATATACCTAGCGAAAAGATTGTGCTAGAGTGTCCCAGGGATCTATCCTTGGGCTTGTGTTGTTTTAATATTTTTGTCAGTAACTAAGATAAAGACATAAACAAAATACTTACAAAGTTTATAGATGGCATGAAAATAGGAAGGAGAAGTAATACATTGAAGAACAGTGTTTGGATAAAAAAATGCTTTGAAAGATTAGAACAATGCCCTGAATCTAAAGGAAGAGAAGAAATCCAGCAGGGATAAATGTAAGGTCTCATTCTCTGCTTTATTTTGCCACTGCTTTGGGATATTTCAGAACCTCATTTGTTTCATGGGGAAAAATTCTTTGTAGGCTGCTGTCTTCATTTTTAAAGAACAATTTACATATTATAAAGATTACTTATTTTTAAACATTTGATGGAATTCAAATTCAAGTAAATACCTCTGGACTATTTTGCAGAGTGTAGAGTTGATATGTTACTTGTTCAATGTGTCTAGATTAGGTTGTTGAGATTTTGAACATCATATTTTGTTAAGTTGTGTATTTTATCTTTAGGTCAATATTCATCCATTTAAAAGTTTCAGTTTTGGTGGAATATGATTACATATAATAGTTTCTAAAAATGTTATTTCCTCTTAATTTTTAATTCTGCTTTCCCATCTTGATAACTTCATTTACTTCTATTTTTGTCATTTCAAAATAGGTAATGGTTTTTATTATTCTGCTTAAGTAAAATAGCTTGTTATATTTATTGTAAAATTAGTAGTTGTTTTCTAATTTATTTAACTCTTAAAATTGAATTAAATTCATTTTGGTATTATTTTTCTTTTTGATCTCATATTAATCCTGTACTTTTATTTTTTTTAATGTGTTCAGTGGTATTTTCCACTGAAGACATCTTAAGCTATATTTCTTAAATGGTGGTACACTATTTAATTGGATTTTTTTTTCTCTTTTTGTTGTTGTTCAGTCATTTTAGTCATGTTTGACTCTTAGTGATCCTATTTGAGGATTTCTTGGCAAAGACACTAGCGTAAGTTGATGTTTCCTTCACTAGGTCATTTTATAGATGAGGAACTGAGACAAACTGGGTCTGTGACTTGTCCAGGGTCAAACAGCTTATAAGTGTTCATCTTCTTTAATATAGCTTTTTATTACTCCTATGACATTTTCTTTCACCAACCATTATTTAAACATCTATCTTTCCTCACCTTTTTGGCTGACCAAACTTCACTTCTGATGCCTCAATTTCGAGAAATTTCTTCTTTGGTTTTCGTTCTTCAATAATTCAGAATGCTTCTAACTAATCCACCTTCATGTGATGAGTCCTTTGCTGTTCACTGTTATTGTCACTGTTTAGTCAATGGTCCTATCATGAGATGAAACTTGTAAAAGTCTTTTGCCCATGTTGTAGCATTTTAAAATGGAGTAATTATCTAATTTTTTTATGTTATAAAGACTTGCTTATTTTTTTATTTTGTTTTTTTTTGGAGTTTCTACTTCAAAAGCCCTTCTCCCCTTGGTGTTTCTTTGATGAAATGATTAAATGTCTGTGTCTTTTTGAAGATTCTTAGTTTTCATGGAGGTGTATATTCAGTGCTGTATGTTATTGTATAGCAACTGTTATTTACTTTTGATTTACTATATTACATTTGGTTTCTTTTCTTGTCATTGTTGAGTGATAATGAATCATTTGAATTGGTGATTACTTGAGATCTGAACTTCGTATTCTCCTTTGAAAAAATTTCTCTTTGATCCTAACTCTCTGGAACTTGAAAATTACATTTTTGAGTGACTCAAACTTTTGATTTCCCCATTATGACATCCTATGGAATATAGCAATGTGCATTTACTCCTTTCTTAGCAATAATTTCAGGTAATTTTTTGTATCATTTTCTGAAAAAATAATATTTAGTTTCTCTGTTTAATTAGAGTTTTTTGAAGGGCAATAATTTTCAGATTATCTTGCCAATCTTTATTTTCAAGGTCAGTTTCTTTTGTTTGTTAAGATCTTAAATGTTCTTTCATCTTTCTGATGTGCTTTTTTTTACTGGAATTTATTGTTTGGCATGTTAATTTTCATGTTGTCTCTCTGTCATTATTTTTTCTCAGTATGCCCACTGCTTTGTTATAATTTTAACTAAAAAATAATCAATTTTTTTAAGACTTACAAAGTCTTAAGGAAGAGCTCTACAATCCTTATGCATTCTTTCAATTATTTCACTGTTTCTAAACAACTCTGTGGAGCTTTTGTAGTTGTCACATTCTCATTACATTTTGGTGTTCTTGACATATTATTTCTTCTTTCTGGGAATTTTAACCTATAATAATTATTTATTGTGTTAGGACCTATTTTTTCTTCACTCAATTTTAGCTTTTATTATGCTTTGTTTCTTTTCATATTTCTTTGTGAGGACTTTTTTTTCTTTTCTCTCTTCTTTTTCTCTATTTTCTTCTTTATTTTTCAGTGCTCCTAGTGACACCAAGCTTCTCCTGTGAATAAAGGGCTCTCTTTCAAAACACAATATCCTAGTTGCATTGCTAGGCATCACAACATCTCTAAAGTTTCTAAAGAATTAAAGTTGTGGATCATGCAAAGGACAATGGAGAGGCACACAGTTGGTATTACAGGACATGAAATGATGCAAATAAAGAAAATATAGGAGGAATGGTAAAAAAAAGAAAGATATATGAACAGAAATTTTAAAAATGGAATGGACACATTACAAGAGTATGGGATAAGTAATGGATTCTCTAATTTCAGGAAATCTAGATAAATGCTTCTATCGTACTTAATAGAACTTTTGTAGATTATTTATAGGAGAGCATTGAAATGAAAAATAGCTTGGAGAACATGGATGTCTTAAAATGTTTTTTATTGTTTGAGGGAGTACCTATATTGATGAGACTCAAGAACCCCATAATTGTACTATTAGAACAAAACTCCATACCATATAAACCAATGATCCATTAAAGTATCATAGTTGTTTTTTAAAAAATATTTAATGTATTTCTGATTTGGGGATTATGAGGGGGCATCTGGGTATAAGCATCATCATTTACTCAACCATCTTTCTGGAAATCTGTTCTTCATTGTCTCTTTAACAATGCACTAAGAATAGAAATAAGTAACACTTTCTCCTTTTCTAGATGGAAAACCTCAGGCTCAGATCCAGGGGGGAAAAAACTTTTAAAAAGTTGACATTACAGTTAGCCAAAGGTTGTTCCAAACAGAAGTTTTCTTTTGTTCTACTCTGCAGCCTAACCCCACACTCCTATTATCTCTACAGAATCATCCAAATTGTAATACTCATCACTTTAAATTGCAAATCTATTGTACTATATATAAACACTTCAAGTACAAACTAGTATATATAGACATACTCACCTTAATCTCTGATTCCATTTTGACACAGTTTAACATATGACTGGATTTTCCAGCTTAATCTGTTTCAAGCCTAAGTTTGGTTTATACTCTTTCCTTTAGCTCTCAGTCTCTAAAGCATATTAAATCTTTTTCTTTTTTATGGCTGTGTGCCACCTGCAATCTCCAAATTTAGGTTACAGTTATTCTCAAAAGTCACCTCACAGCTGTACTGGATCCAGACATCTACTGAACTTGCCTTAAATATCCTACACATCTCTAGCCCTTTTCAAATTCTGGAAGAATTCTTGACTGTCACATTACCTTGTCCTTAGGCAAGTTCCTGTATCCTATCCTGATGTGCTTGCTCCCCAAAATCCCTAAGGTGAACTTCTACTCAATTAAGATTACAATTAAAAATCCACTAACTTTACATCAGTGTCACACTCATATCAATCAAACAAGGTGATATAACACTGAGAGGGCTTAGATCTCATCACAATGAATAAAATCTAGAGAAACCATCCTTGTTTCAGTAAGATACTCATACCTGGAAGACTACTTAAAGTTAGGGCAGAAAGCAGGCAGTTCTTGTTCTGAGATCAACCATTATTCTAGAGTTGTTCTATTATATATACCTACCTAACTGGGAGGGTCTACTACCTTTGTTTTCTGCCAGGAAAACCCAGAAAAACCAGGAGAGCCCCACAGCCATGCTCTCAGACATGAACCTGATTGATCCTATGGAGGAACAATTCCTCATCAGTAGGGGTCATCAGCCCCAGTAGTTCAGGTCAGTTACTTGTTGTTTTGTTTTGTTTTTCCCCTCATTACCAACACAGACTAATTCGAATTATTCTGTTATTACTATTGTATTACTACTCTGTAAAATGAATACTGGGATGCTCATATTAGCCTTCACTTTTTGAGTCACTGTAGCTCTCTTGGTCAAAATACAGTGTCAGTTCCAAAAGTTCTAACCAATAAGAGTGCATATAGCCTACCCAAAGGGTGATCTAGAGAATTGATAATCACAGGCACTATAGGAATGGAACTCCCTAAAGTATATGATACCATACAAGCATGCTGCTGGTTGAGGATTCCTACAATCTGTAACTCTGGATTATTCATTCCTCTTAGAAAGCCAAGCAAAATGATTGTTGAAATCATCACCATGAGAAAGGTTTCTGACTCTAGGAAATATACATGCCTACATTATATATGTATATAATATTTCTATGTTATTTGCCTTGAGATTAAGTAGTCATTGATCAGAACTTGGTTTCAATTGAGCCATCTGCATGCATACTTGTCACCTATTCTAAGTCTGTGCCATTGCTCCTCCTTTGCTATGATGGCCAATGTTATTGAGAGTGATGATATATTGGATATGGCACATGTATACCTGTGTGTGTATGTGTGTGCTTGTGTTTTGCTTCCTGACAGGGGTCTTCATTCTAAAGCCAGAGAATGTTTCCCTTTTGAGAATTGCTACTATTTTGAGTTGGTGCCATTGCCTGTCCCCTTTTCTCCTAATATTCCTGTTCAGTATTCCTGGGTCTTGTCCCTAGCTTGACCCTTGATTTATAACTCTTTCATATATTTGAACACTGTGCCTATTGGTGCCTCCTATGTTGGGTCTCAGAACTTTGACCATATATTTTAACCTAGCACCTTCACGTTGACCATGTTTCTGGCTCTAATATATACCTGGTTGGATATCTGAGTGCTCGTCCTAGAAGGTAATCTCAGACCTTAAGCTTTGCTTGTGGTCTTGAACCTGCCCTAACAACCCAAAAATCTATCTCCTCAGTCTTGGCCTTGATTTTGGCCATTTCTGTCCAGCCCTGTCCATAATCTGTTACAGATATGGAATCTGGTAGTGATCTCCTAGTCTCTGCCTGGGATTACCCTGAGTTTAGCACATCAGTTTGTATACCTGTGTAGAAACTGAGTGTTTTTGAAGCTATGGAATCGGATCTAGTCAAGTATTGATCATCTGAATTGCATTATTTGAGCATCCTTCTAGTTCCCATTTGAAGAGAAGGACATTTAAAGAGACTGAGTTAACCTAACAGTTATACCCACATGATTATAGAGGCAACTTTGCCTCCTTTTTTAAGCAATTGAGGTTAAGTAACTTGCTCAAGGTTACAAGGCCAGTTATTTTTCGTGTGGGTGCCAAGTATCTGAGGCTGGAACCGATCCTGGGTCTACTGACGCTGGTGCTGGTGCTCTTACTCACTGTGCCACCTGGCCACCCCTCCTTTTTACAAAATGAGTTTTGTTGGGATGGCGCAGAGCCTGGGGAAATGATTAAAACAATCATAGGCACTGACTGTGAGGATCCAATACAAATTTCAACGACAGCCCTTTCTACTCTTGTTTCTCTACAAGAGAAAAGAAGCATGTCCCTGCCCTTTTTCCAGTAGTAGGAAGAGGAATTGATAACCTCAGACTCACATCTTTTCATCAACTCAGGTGTGACTGGCTTTCATTATTGGGAAATTGGAAAGCACTGCACTTGATCAGCTAGTAACTTTGATGAAAGATAGGTAATTGTTGCTAGAGGACTATGGATGCCTTGAAGAGGAATTCTGGACTATATTCAGGTACTCTCAATGGATATAAGATGCTAAAATCTCAAAGCTGGAAATTGGACAGGGATAGAAGTATTACTCAAGTGAATAATGAATTCTATCAGGCAAGAGCTATTTGGGGTTGGAAGGAGGGAATGTTAATATGAATTTTGGAAAGGCCTCGAGGAAGGACCTTCGATACTAATTGTCAGGGCATTGAACTCCAGCATCCATTCATGATGAAAAATGGGTACCAGGTGTGCTCATTTCATAATTTTTTTAATTCAATTTTTTCAATTTAGTTCAACACATTTATGAAGCATCTAGTATTTACAAAGGTCTTATTGGTTTATAAACTGAATTTTTAAGAGGAAACTCCAACCTGGTCCAGAAAGAGGAATAAGTAGAAATTGACTTCCCATACATATAACAGGTCTTTGAATACTGGGCAATGACATTTGGATAATGTGATGGATGACAAGGACCATTTCTTGAATAATGTGTGATGAGCCTTCCTTATCCATTATGTTAATACATTACATTAATAATAATTATTAATATTTATAAAGGTCTTTAAGGTTTAAAGCCCTTTATATATGTTATGTCATCTGAGACTCAAAACAAACTTCTGAAAGAGGTCCTATCATTATTCTCATTTTACAGATGAGGAAACTGAGGCTAGTGGAAGCTAAATGACATGTCAAGGATCATATGGCTAGCCAATATATGAGACAGGATTGAAACCCAGATATTTCTGCCTCCAAATAAAACATCCTAGCCACTACACCACCCACCTAAAAGACATATCAAAATCATCACAAACTATATAACACTGACTCACTCAAAGAACCTGGGTTCAAATTGCAAATTGTTGGATTTGGAGCAAATCACTTAACACCTTTGGTCATCAGATTCTTCCTCTGTAAAAATAAAGGGGCTAAATTAATGGATGGCATAGAACCTTTGGAGTAAGCTAGGTGATGCAGCGGATAGAGTGTTGGACATGGAGTCAGAAAGATCTAAATTGAAATCCATCCCCAAATGGGGTCACAAGAGTAGGGCATGACTGAACGACAACTGTGTAGACCCTCTTAGCTTTAAATTCTATAATCCCATAATCCTATGGCCTCAGTCACTTAATAGCTGTATGCCTGTGGACAATTGATTCAACCACTGTCTGCCTCAGTTTTGTCAGCTGTAAAATGGGGATAATAAGAAAACCTACCTCCCAGGGTTGCTATGAGGAATGAATGAGATAATATTGCAATATTTGTAAAGTCCTTTGCAAACCTTAAAACTCTATAAATGTTGATGATGGTGCTGCCTTAAGTACTCACCATGTGCAGGTGCTGCTTTAGGTGCTGGGGATACAAAGACAAAATGAAAGTCAGTTCCTGTCCTTAAAGAGCTCATATTTTATTGGGCCAAATGAATCATATGAATCATAGATGTGGAGCTGGGGAAGAGACCTTAAATGAAAGCCTCTTCATTTTACAGATGAAGAAACAGAGTCACAGACAGGTTAAGCTACTTGCTCAAGGTCACAAAGAGAGGAATCATCTGAGGTGAGATTGGAACCCAGGTCTTCTTGATTCCAAGTCAGTGCCATGTTCATTAGGCAAACTGATTCATGCTTCACCAGTGGAAGAAGACGAACATATGAGTGTATTTGAGAGAAGAACAGAATCTCATTGTTTATTGGCAAAACTTCATAAGAGGTGGGTGATGAGAACACAAAGTTTAAAGGATCATAGACCTTCAGTAGGAAGGCACCTCAGAGCCTATATAGTCCAGTCTTATTTTACAAGTGAGGAAATTGAGATCCATAAAGGTGAAATGACTTATCCAAGGCCATACAAGTCATAATATTATTTCATTAGGAATCAAGAGAATTCTTAGAGCCCCACTGCAATGAAGAAAATGCACTGGTGGAGTCAGATTGAACAAAGTAGGAAAAAGCAGTTGTGTAGAGCGTAGAGTTAGATTTGCTTTTTTAACTTTAGACTTTTTTTTTATTTTAGAGAGCTCCTGCTGTCACCTCATTCTCTTCAAGTTCAACCATGAACAGACAAAGGGAAGAAGGGCTGTACTGAAACATTCTCTTCTACAAGAGAAGCCTTGCCTAATTTACAATGCTGCCAATGACTGGCATTTGGTGCAGCATTTCAAGAAGTCTCTAAATGCCTCTGGCCTCTGAGAGACCATCTGTGGGCAGAGGAAACACCTATTAAACAAAACAAGAATGAATGTGAAGACAAAGAGGGGAAACTGATACAGAGAAAGACATTCCTCTTTCTCCCACTCACTGCCTTTTGTTACCCTCCCCAGTTAAACTGAAATAGCCCCTAGAAGAAGAGTTCAAAGTTTTCCCTACCAGACGTGGGAAGAATATGAACTCTTACAGAATGCTAGACTTGACCTGGCTTCTTGACAATAACACAGAGAAATTTTTAATCAACCTTCCTAAATCCTCAGCTCTCTAGGGAAGTAGTTGGATGTGGAATATTAGCAAAGTGAGAGTTGCTAGAACTCAATTTATGATGCACTGTGCAAGCTCAGACCAATGTCTTCATTCCTCTGTGCTTCTCTTGTAAGGGAAGAGATGTGATTTGCCTATATTCAAATGAGATAACATATGTAGTTTTGTTTTGCAACCTTTAAAATGCTATGTAAATGCTAGTTAAATGCTAGCTGTACTTGAAGGTAATGGAAATCTAGAATGAATATATAATCTGAATGGAGCTTAAGTATTACTTAGAGCCCATCCTTGGAGATTTTCACACAGCTCACCCAAAATGAGAATGAAAGGGAAGGAAATAAGCATTTAAATTACACCTATTATGGGCCAGGCACTTAGCACTTTATAAATATTATTTCATTTGATTCTCACAAAAACCCTGTGAGGTAGGTGCTATTATGATCCCCAATTTTACAATTGAGGAAAATGAGAGGCAAAGAACAATTAAGTGACTTGCCCAGGGTCACAAATTAGCAAGTACCTGAAGCCAGATTTGAACTCAGTTCTTCCTGACTCCAGGTCCAGCACTCTATCCATCCTGCCAGCTGAGAATTGACAGACAGACACCTTCATAAACTAAAGACCACTATGCACTGTATTTTCTGAAAAGAATAACCTGCATCTTTTCTTATCCCTCTTTTGCCTTTGAAGATATAAAATACTGCTTTCAGCTTCCTTGGCTAAATTACATTGTCAGCTCCCAAGGGAGGACACACATTACTCTGTGTCCTACAGAGTTCTTTAGTACCTTGCCAGGTCTCCAAACACTTGCTAAATCAGCAGGCAAGTTCTGAGCAAGAACAGATAGTTGCTCTTAGATTCTGAGAATTTCTAAAATTGTAGTGCTGAACCTCTTGGACAAAGGGGATAGATAGTTAGCATAATAGTCACTGTACAAACTGTGAGTGTAACCTCAATGACAACAGGAAGTTTACATTGGTCTTCTGATACTGTGATTGGGGATTCAGAAGACAGATGGATAGATAGATGGATGAATGGATGGATGGATAATGGATAGATAGATAAAGATTAATTGGCTATTTGATTAATTAGGGTACACTATCTCCTGAACAAAGGACTTGAAAGCACAGATCAAGTTCAAAACTGGAAGCAGTTGTTGGGAAATTATAGCAACCAGCAGAACTTGGTCTATTGTTCTAAAAATTGGGAGTATAGAGAGTGGTTTATATGGTTTCACAACAAAGGGAGGCAGGAGAATATGGGAGAATATGTAGCAATACAGGGTACCTGGTACCAGGATGTATGTGTCCATTTGGGGCCAGTATAAACCAGTCTGAGTCAGTCTCATGGTTGCTTGGATAGCAGAGATGTTCCTGGTTCACCCAGTGGACACTGCAAAGGATGACTGGTATGTCAAACTTGAGCAATATTCATTCTGCCTCCTGATTGGCCAATTTTTATTCCAGGTTATTTCAGCCTCTCCTGGATAATAAGGGAGCTCAAACAAGGTGATTAGTAAACTCAATATTCCTTCCATTTATACGAGAGAGAGACAGAGACAGAGGGAGACAGAGAGAGAGAGAGAGAGAGAGAGAGAGAGAGAGAGAGAGAGAGAGAAAGGGGGGGAGAGAGAGAAAGCATTATTAAGAATTGGCTATTGTCGGGTTCTATGGTAAGCACTGAGGATGAAAATTCAAGCAAGCAGGATAGCTTCTTTGAGAAGCTTATATTTTAATGGGGGAAGACAATGCATAAAAGGGAGAAGACAATAAGGGGTGTATACATGGGTATGGAGAAGGCCTAAAAAGTAGGATCAATATAAACATTGATTTATATTTGTAAATATAAGGCTCCCATAAATATAAGGCCAAATCTCACCTGTCTTATCTGGGGGACCTTGGATTCTGTCCCTGGAGGGGAATGAGAATGATGACTGCAATATTGGTGATACAGTGAGAAGAAGACCAGGAAGTAGTATGGAGTTCGAGTCAGGGCAAGATTTGGCAAAAGCCCTATCAGACCTAGGTATTCCAGGGAAGGTGAGCAAGGCTGGGGCGGGGTAGGAAACAGAGATGAGGGGGACTGTCAGAGTGTAGATGAAATGGTATAATAATGACCATGGTTAGGAGCTCTGACTTGATTGCAGTTTGAATACAGTGACTGAGAGGAAAATTTCCACAGGCACTACAAGCATTTTATCTTCACTCACAAGCTTAGTTGCAAGTAAAGTTCTTCAGAGCTAAAGGGGACCTTTGTGATAGCACAATCAATCAGTCAACAAGCATTTCTTAAGCACCTCCTATTTGTTAGTGTCCTCTTATCATACATCTTTTACAGGAAGCCTTCCCTAAACACTCTTATTTCCAGTGCCTTCCTTCTGTTAATTATTTCCTATGTATCCTGTTTATAACTTGCTTGAATTTTTTTGTATGTTGACTCCTCCATTAAATTTTAAGCTCAGTTGGTAGAGCAGAGATGACAGAATAGAAGCAGGAACTCACCTAAACTCTCCCAAATTTCCCTCCAACAAACTTTTAAATAGCACATCAAATTGAATTCTGGAGTGGCAGAAACATCAAAAGCCCTAGGTGAAACAATTTTCTAGCCCCAGACAAGTTAAGAGTTTCGCAGGAAAAGTCTAACTCACCAGGGTGATGGTCAGGCCTGAAGTGCAGTATAATACAACCTGGCAAGCCAGCAGCAGGCTTTAAAGGCAGCTGCACCTGCGATAGCAGCACTCTCAAAAGTTCTCAACCCACAGAAGGTAAAGTGTTGGATAACTGGTCAAAAAGACATTACAGGTTGCTAGCACTGGATCCTATTACATTATCCATACATGGTTCCAGGGCATGATCTCAAGGAAAAGAGGGGCGCTATAGCACTAGAACTTGTAGCTTCAGGGGAGCAAGGGCCCTAGTCAAAGTCCTGGGTAGAGAAGAGTGTTTGTGGTCATTCAGAAAACCAAAGAACAGGCCAGGAGAACTGTGACATTCACCTCACAGTACCTTAAAAGAACCAAAAACTTATAAACCTCCAGAACTAGCTGTGAAAACAGCAGCATGAAAAACCTGAAGCTTGGGTCAGTGGCCCCTCCACTACTGACGAAGAGTCCAACTTTAACACAAGACTAAAAGTCAACAAATAGGCTGGAAAATAAAGAATCTGTCTATAGAAAGTTACTATGGTAAAAGGAAATATCAAGACACACACTCAGAAGACAAAGAAGTCAGAATAGCTATCTGCAAGGCCTCAAAGAAAAAAGTGAATTGGTCACAGGCCCCAAAACAATTTCTGGAAGAACATAAAAATATTTTTAAAAAATCAATAAGAGAGGTAAAGGAAAAATTCAAAAAAGAAATAGAATAATGCAAAAGATATTTTAAAAGAGTCTACAGTTTGGTAACTGTAAACAGGCACAAAAATATTAAGGAGAATACACCTTAAAATTTTGAAAAATGGTAAAAGGGGAACAAAAATTCACTGAAGAAAAGAACTCTTAAAATAGTAGAATTTTCCTAATAGAAAAAAATAATATAAAACCCACTGAATAAAAAAATCCTTAAAAAGAGAACTGGGCAAATAGAAGCAAAAGACTACATGAAACAACAAGATACAATTTTTAAAAAATCAAAAGAATGAAAAAGTAGAATAAAAGTTGAGATCTCTCATCAGAAGAACAACTGACCTAGAAAATAGACTGAGGAGAGATAATGGAGAATTATTGAACTACCTGAAAGCTATTATCAAACAAAAAAGAGCCTAGATACAATCTTTCAACAAATTATCAAGGAAAACTGCTCTAGTATCCTAGAACCAGAGGGTAAAATAGAAATTGGATGAATCCATTGATCACCTCCTGAAAAGACCCCAAAATGAAAAATCCCAGGAATAGTAGAGCTAAATTTGAGAGCTCCCAGTCCAAGAAGAAAATTTTCCAAGTAGCCAGAAAGATACAATTCAGAAATTGTGGCAGCATAGTCAGTATAACACAGGATTTAGCACTTCTACATTAAATGATTGGAGAATTTGGAATATGATATCCCAGAAGTAAGAGGAGACAGGATTATAATCAAGAATCTCCTGTCTAACAATGCTGAGGATAATACTTTTGGGGGGAGGGTATGGAAGTGGGGGTGGAAATGAATATTTAAAGAAATAGAGGATTTTCAAGTATTTCTGATGAAAAGACCAAACCTGTACAGAAAATTTGACTTTCAAGTACAAGATGCAAGAGGAGAAAAAGGTAAATAGGAAAGAGACATCATAAGGGATTCAATAATTTTAAACTATTTACATTACTATATAAAAATGATACTTGTGATGCCTAAGAACTTTATCAGTATTAGGCATTTAGAAGGAGTATATATAGATAGAGGAACTGAGGGTGAGTTGACTATGACAGGATTATTTCAAAACAGCTAAAGTAAGGAATGAGAGGGATGTACTGGGAGAAGTCTAAAGAGAGAGGCAGAATGGGAAAATGATATCTCACATAAAAAGGCAAGAAAGAGCTTCTACAATGGAGGAAAAGATGGAAGGAGGGCCGTGAACCTTATTCTAATTAATCAGCATTGGCCTAAAGAGGGAATAACATACTTTCTCAGTTGATTGTAGAAAGTTATCTTACCCTGCAGGTAAGTAGAACAAAAGGATGAGGCAAGGGGTGGGGTGATAGAAAGGACCTCAGATTAAGGGAAGAAGCAGTCAGAAGAAAAACATATTTTTGAAGAGTGACAAGTAAGGGAGGGAGGGAGAGAAGGAGAGGGAGACAGAGAGAGACAGAGAGAGAGAGACAGAGAGAGAGAGAAATGGAGGATAGGTAGGATGGAAATGTGTGTGAATGGGATTAATTCACCCATAAAATGGAAGCAGATAGTAGAATGGATAAGGTATAAGAATCAATATGTTGTTTAGAAGAAACACACTTACAAGAAAGAGACACACACAAAATAAAAATAGGGGACTGGAGCAAAATGTGTCACCTAAAGTAAAAAAAACTGGGGTAGCAAGCATGATCTCAGACAAAGCAAAAGCAAAAATTTATCTAATTAAAAGAAATAAGTGGGGAAACAACATTATTCTAAAAGGTATCATAGGCAATGAAGTTATATCAATACTAAACATATATGCACCAAATGGTATAGCATCCAATTACTTAAAAGAAAATTTAAATGATTTATATGAGGAAATAGACAGTAAAAGTATACTAGTATGGGACCTCAACTTTCCTCCCATAGAACTAGATACATCTAACCATAAAATAAACAATAAAGAAATTGAAGAGATGAATAGAATTTTAGAAAAGTTAGAAATGCTAGGTCTCTGGGGGATATAAAGGATTTTTTTTTTCATCTATACATGCTACCTTCACAAAAATGAACCATGTATTAGGGCATAAAAACCTCATAACCAAATGCAGACAAGCATGAAAATTAAATGCATCCTTTTTCAGATCATAATGCAACAAAATAATATTAAATGAAGGGTCATGAAAACATGGATTGAAAATTCATTGGAAACTAAATAGTTTAATCCTAAAGAATGAACAGGTCAAACAACAAATCATGGAACCAAATAAATAATTTCATTAAAGAGAATGATGAGACAAAAATTTAGGTGATGTAGCAAAAGTAATAAAAACAGCAGAAAACGCTGATGACAAATTACAACACTCATTCTTATTAAAAATACTAGAAAACATAGGAATAAATGGAGCTTTCCTTGAAATGACAAGTAACATCGATATAAAACCATCAGCAAGAATTATCTGTAATGAGGATAAGCTGGAAGCTTCCTCAATAAGATCAGTGCAGTCAAAATTAGAAGGAAAGCTGAAAATTGTGGGGGGGGGGAGGTTGTTTCTCTGATAATGACCTCATTTTTTATAATGTAAAGAAAAATTTGTAAGTCAAATTTGTAAGAATATGAGCATTCCCCAATTGAAAAAAGTTTAAGGAATATGAATAGGTAGTTCCAAGAAGAAGAAATCAAAATAACCAATAGCTATATGAAAAAAAAAATGCTCTAAATCACTATTGATTAGAGAAATGTAAATTAAAACAACCCTGAGGCACTACCTCACAACTATCATATTACTAATATGACTGAAAAGTAAAGTGACAAATCTTAGAGGGGGGTGGAAAAATTCAGATGCTAATGCATTGTTTATGGAGTTGTGAGCTGATCCAACCATTCTGGAGAGCAATTTGGAACTGTGCCCAAAGGTCTATGAAACTGGGTATCATTTGACCCAGCAATACTCCTACCAGATGTACATCTCAAAGAGATCAAAGTAAAAGGAAAATGACCTATTTGTACAAAAATATTTGTAGCAGCCCTTTTTTTGTGTGGTGATAAAGAATTGGAAATTGAGAGGGTATCTATCAATTGGGGAATTTCAGATAAAGCTGGGAAGATTTATAAAAACAGATGCAAAATGAGCAGAACCAGAAAAACATTGTGCATAGTAAAAGCAATATTGTACAATAATCAACTGTGAATGACTTAGCTATTCTCACCATTACAACAATCCAAGACTATTCCAAAGGACTTATGATGAAAAAAGCTACCTACTTCTAGGGGAAAATCTGAGGGAACCTGAATGAAGATTAAAGTATGTTTTTAAAATTTGTCTTTCTTTTTCTTGGATGTTTTGTCTGTTTTTTTTTTGTAGCATGACTAACATGGAAATGTGTTTTGCATGACTGGATGTATATGTATAAGCTACAGCAAATTATTTGCCTTCTCAAGGAGTGGAATGAAAGGAGAGAGGAAGAGAATTTAGAACTGAATTTTTAATGAATGCTAAAAATTGTTTTACATGTAATCAATAAAGATAAATTTTCTTTAAAAGATTGCAAGTTGCTTAAGGACAGTGACTGTATTTTCCATCTTTTTGCATCCCCACTGCTTGGCACAGTACTTGACACACAGTAGACACTTAAATATTGTTTGATTGCTTGATGTTATAATAATAATAATAGCCAAGATTTATATATTTTTAAAGGTTGCAACACACTTTCAAAATATTATCTCATTTTTATCCTAAAAGCAATGCTCAGAGGTAAGTGCTATTATTATACCCAATTCATATATAACAAAACTGGGATAAGAAGTGATTAAGTGACTTGCTCAAGGTCACACAACTAATAAATGTCTAAGAACAAATTTGAACGTAGGTCTTCCTGACTTCAGGTCCAACACAATTCACTGTGCCACGTAGCATCCTCTAATAAAACTAAGGATGTTAGAGATAGAATTCCATGGCCTTACTGAGGTCACACAAGTTAATGTTGGATAATGAATCAGGTTCCCAGTTCTGTCCTGAATCCACCATCTCTAATCAAAAGAGTCTATACACAAGTCTGATCCTTCTTGACTTTATCTAGGAGTATAGAGGTCTATTATAAAACTTTTTTTCCTAAGGGTACTTGGATAAAATCATATATCAAAAAGTAAATTAGCAAGCATTTATATAAGTACCTACTATATGAAGGCATTATACTAGGCCCTGAAAATACAAGTATAAAATGAAACAGTCCCTGTCCTCAAAAACCTTATATTTTATTGGTGGAAATGATGTGTAAACATGTGAGTTTAATGGGTTTCCCAGTTCTCCATCTGAGAGATATCATTTCAGGGGATTAAGGCATGTGCCAGACACCCATTTTATAAATATACATACATATTTACAAATACAAAGCATTTTTGGAGGGTGGATAGGTAACAGCAGTTGGAGAGATCTGGAAAGAGCTCCTGTAGGAAACCTGAGCTGAATTTTGAAGGTAGCTAGGGATTCGAAGACACAGAGATGAGAAGGGAGTGCATCCCAGCCATTAGGGACAGCCTAAACAAAGTCACTGCAATGGAAGATAGGATGTCACATATCAGGAACAGCAGGATGACCTGTTCAGCTGTAGCAAAGACTGCATGAAAGGAAGTAACATATAATAAGCTTGGAAAGGTAAGGGGAAGTCATGCTGTGATCGTATGCATATAAAACTTCTATATGACACAAAGCAGGGAATTGGTAGCTAATGCAGTAGATGAAAGAGTCAGGAACCAAAAAGATCTTGACAGGCTAGCAACTTGGCCAGATATAATACTATGAAATTAAATAGAGATGAATAGAAAGTCCTCCTTTCGGCTTCAAAAATACAACTGCACCAGAATGTGGCTAGATAATAGCTCACAAGAGGCAGTATGATACATAATAGGAAGAATGAAAGAGTCAGAATCAGGGCAGAATTCTGTCCTAAGCTCTGCCACAGACATTATTAACTATGTGATCAAGGCTAAGTTTTTTTAAATTCTCTGAACTTTGTTTTTCTCATCTGTAAATTTTTTATCTTAATATCTGAGATATTTATTTTACAATATTGCTATGAGCATCAAATATGTTAAAGAATGTAAAGGGCTTTGCAAACCTTAAAGATGTAAGAATGTCTTATTAGAGACAGTAGTATTAGAGCTAATATTATTATTAGTCACATTAATATGGGGGAATTATGAGTTTTTACACATTTTTTATTATTAGTAGCATGTGGAAAAGACCTGGAGGATTTTAGTAGCCCATAAGCTCAAAATGAGTTGAGTGAAATATAATGACCAAAAGAATAACACCTTCAGCTACATGAATGAAGCCAAAGTGTTGAGAATGAAGGAGATGATAGGTCCATGGTAATGTGCCCTAGTTAAATTACATCTGGAATATTATGCTTTGTTGAAGGAGTTATATATTTAGTACACTGACCACCTGTAGCAGGGATAGAGAAAGGTAGTCAGAATAGTGAGGAGACTAGAGACAATGCCAAGTGGACTACCAAAAATTAGAAGACAGTTATTTTGGAGATGAAGGTAGCTAGGTGGCACAGTGGATAGAGTGCTCGACCTGGAGTCAGGAAGACTGGTCTCCCTTAATTAAAATCTAGCCTCCAACACTTACTAGCTGTGTGACCCTGGGCAAGTCACTTGACCTTGTTTGCCTCAGTGTCCTTATCTGTAAAATGGGTTGGAGGAGGAAATGGCAAACCACTCTAGTGTCTTTGCCAAGAAAATCCTAAAGGGGATCACAAAGTATAAGACATGACTGAAAAATGACTGAACAACAACAAAATCTTGGAGATGAGAAGATTTGCAGGGAGGTTGGTGAATGGACAGATACTATAGCTCAAAAAGTGCTTATGGGGCTCTCAGATAAAAGAAATATTATACTTATTCTCTTTGGCAATGGAAGGCAAAACTTGAGAACTAGGAGCTTTGGGTGGAAGATGGAGACAGACTGATTTGCATTTGATGTATAGAAAAACATCCTAACAATTAGTGTTCTCCTGGAATAGAGTGGGCTGCCTTGGGAGGTAGAAGGTCCCCTTCACTGAAAGTCTTTGAGTATGAAAGATTTAATCATGGAAATCTTTCAAGAGTGTCCTAATAAAATTGATGACTATTTTTCTCTCTCTTCCCCAATTCTTTGATGCCAAAATGATCTTCCATAAACATGTCTCCCCATTTCACTCTCCTCCTTAAAAACTTTTAATGGCTCCCTATTCCTTCTAGGATAAAATATAATCTCTTCTTCACATTTAAAGTCCTAGAGAATTTGGCTCTGGACTACCTTCCATGCTTATTCCATGTTTCTCCCTTTCACCTGAACCCCCTAAGCAAACTAGCCTCTTTGCTGTTCCCTAAATGGTATATCCAATTTCCACTTCAGTATTTTCACACAAGCTTCCCCTCATTGCTAGAACACACTCTCCTCATCCCTACCTCTTAAAATCCATAGCCTCCTTTAAAACTCAGCCCTTGTATCACCTTCCATGGGAAATATTACCACATTCCATAATTATTAATGTTCTCTCCCCTTTGAATTATTGTTCACATATTTATCTTTATACATGTTTTATTCCCCCAGTAGACTATAAGCCCCTTGAAGGAAGACACTACTTCTATCCCCTAACAACTAACACAGGACTTTGCAAATAATAATCCTGAGTTGGAAAGGACCTTACAAGTCACCTAATTCAACTCCCTCATTTTACATATGGGGAAATGGAGGTACAAAGATATTAAGCAATTTGCCAAAGATTACACAAGTAACAAGTGACAACTGTAGGATTTGAATCCATATCCTTAGACTCCAAAGTTAGTGGTTCCCCCTCCTATGGTATTATGTTACCACATCCTTTCCTTAGGACCTTTATAAATGTTTGTTGGATTCCATTAGATTGAATTGGACATTGTGGAAGGGATTACTATTAAGATACCAATTAAAACAGATGACCCTGATAGAACAATTGTGTGATTCTATTTAAACTCTGTGCTCTTTTCATCTCTTGAGATTCTGTGTTTCTTATTTCACTCTACAAGTGCATCCTAACACAGAGACCATGCAACCTCTGGCTAACAGGTTTCAGGGGGATATTGGGGGATCTTTGGCAAAAGGCCATGAAATGGATACCTTTTACAGGCTGTGTGAAAAGTTGGATAGCTCATGAGACATCAACAAGAGGCAGCAAACATTTACTGATTGCCTACTATGTGTAGCTCACTGTGGGAGGGCATCTCTAACAATGCTATTAGTGTATGAGCTCCTGTGGCTAATTGATCTCTGCTACAAGGTTGAAGGATAACTTGGGGAAACAGTTCATCACAGCCCAGATTCTCATCACCTAGAGAAGTACCCCAGGGAAGCTGTAGGTCTGCTCTAATAGGATGAGTTATTAGACTTCATTTACTCAGACTTTAATTGGTGACAGAGCCACACTTGTTGGCCTTGCAAAGTAATCACCAATTGGAATTTCACTAAATTAAAAATGGAAGACTTAAAAAAAAAGACTTATACAGGTATTGATTGGAGCAAGTTTTATCACCTGACTGATGGTAATTCAGTCCCAAATCCCTGGAAGCCACTGTTTACAGAAATCTCTGTGACCTGATGCCATGTATTTGTCATGGAATAAGTCAATGGCAGTATACAACATAAAGTGACTTGGAGCATGAAAAAGAGATGGAGGTGGGATGATAAACTGGAGAAATGATAGTGGGTAGGATTTACCAAAGAAATAAAGAGAAGTGACAGTCAGATGGAAGTAAATACATTCAAATAAAAAAGCAAAGCCCTCAAGGCTATTCCCCTATATTTCTCTACCCCTTTGTGCTCCCATACTCTATACAATATAAAGTAACTTTAAATCTTTATTAGAAAACAGAGGACCTGATTTGCTTCCTGAGATGCTGTGCAATCTCAACATAATCCCTAACCACTCTGTGGCCTCACTTTAGTCTTCTGCCTAACGAGAAGAACAATGTTTACCTCTTCATACATAGCACTACTTTTGAAAATTAATTTTGGCTCCATGGTTACAAGATATGAGCTTTCCAGAAGGTATTCAATAGTTAGCTATCTGTCAGAAGGAAGTTTCTGAAGAAAGAAGATTAAAAAAGAACAGAATTTAAGATGGACAGATGATAGATAGATAGATAGATAGATAGATAGATAGATAGATAGATAGATAGATAGATAGATGAAGGGAGGAAAAAAGGAAAGGAGGGAGGAAGGAAAGATGAAAGGAAAGAAGGAAGGAAGGAACAAAGGGAGGGAGAGAAAAAGGGATGGAGAGGAGGGAGGGAGGGAGGCCTAGTTCAGATACAATAAAGTGAAAAGCTTGCTCATCAGAACCCAGGGAGGTTCTAAGAGCCAGAACGGATTTATCAGGAACAGATCAATGGGAATAGAAATTCTCCATCATTAGTAGTCAATGCCTAATGTATAGGGGGCCTCACCATCTTTTAATTCCTGCCTCCCCTGTCCTCATGCCTGCTCTATCATTTCTATACAGAATGGTAGCTAAGGTGGAGGTTTACTAAACTAGTTAGCAAGAATAATTAGTTGGACCTTCTTTTCCCTAGAGGCATCTCCCTCAGGTGAGCACCTGCTCTCTATCATCAGAATCTTATGGTCTTTGCCCCAAGGATGAAAGTTGCTAATTATGGCTGTGACAAAGGCAACTAGGTGCAGCAGTAGATATAGTTTTGGACTTGGGGTTAAGAGGAACTGAATTCAAAACCAGCCATAGACATTTATTAGCTGTGTGACCCTGGGTGAGTCACTTAACCTCGGTCTGCCTCAGTTTCTTCAAGTATAAAATGGGGTTAATAACAGCACATACCTCCCAGAGTTGTCATAAGGATAAACTGAGGTAATATTTAAGTGCCTAACATAGTACCTGGCTCATTGTAGGGGCTTAATAAATGCTTATTTCCTTCCATCTTCTGACCATATTGCTGTGTGTATGTTATTCACCTCATTGCATATAGTTGCTTCAAGGACATTGACCTAACCCCTCCTAGCTCTGAGCAGTCTATTGTTTACATCCAAGGAGCTCTGATGCATGCATGGGAGAAAGAGAGCAACTTTTATAAATGAGTTGTAGAGGGTCAAAAACCCTCTTTTAATGGAGTAGACCTAATGACATCCAAAAGCTCTAACTTGAGCCATTCTGCTTACAATAAAGAAATGATGTTTAAGTGGAGAAACCAACTGACTGGCTGCTCAAGCAAGGCTTCTTGAGATTTGATAAGGTCACCATGGACCCAAGACTTAATCATCAGTTTGGCAGGTGGAAAAGATTAATCTTTCCAGTTCACATGTTACAGGGGAGGGTGTGCAGGCTTCAAGAAATTGATGCATATTAGCCAAACTCACGAGAATTATATAGATAAATTAGATGAAATTTGCTGATTTATTGAACAATAGGAGAGATGTTTTGCAACACCACTGGTACTGGCCATCTGCACAGGGCACTTCTTTCTGGAAGGTAAGTTCATTAGAGGAGACCAAATGACACCATCAGCAGGTTATTTGGTGAATCTACAGTCAAAGAAAAGGTCATTTTCTCTTCTTAACAACAGAACTTCCCAGAACGCTAGCACTAGAAAGAACCTTAGAGATCAAATCTAATCCACTTCTCTCACTGATAAGGAAACCGAGAACAAGAATGGGGAAATGACTTACATAGCTGACCTAAATCATCTAGTCCAGTACTCTTTTTCCATTTAAATGCATTGGTCCATGAAGCTAGGGTAAATTTATCATAGTATTATAGATCCAGACTTAGAAGAGATATGAGAGGCTGTCTAGTGTAACTCATTTTAAACTTACTGAAACTGAGATCGATTGAGGTGAAGAGCCTTGGGCCAAGGTCCTTGGCAAAGGTCACATGGGGATTAGGTGGGATTTGAAACCAGGTACCCTAATTCTAGAGCCAGTACTCTTTCCATTCCCTTCCCTTTGCCCCACCTCCATGCTGATGAATTGTCCTTTTCCATTTTAGGGATATTTCTGAATAAATTCATAAATATTACTTATCTCAAGTTAAAGCATACTTTCCCCTGGAAAGCTCTAAGAAACAAACTGACTCACCTCTAACTCTCCTTACCAACCACTTCTATCATTATCTTCAGGACTGATATTACAGATTACCTTGTAGATGATAGGTGGGTACTAACTGGCTACTGGCAGTTAGGTGATCCAGTTCATAGACTGCTAGGCTTTGAGTCAGGAAGACCTGAGTTAAATCCAATCTTAGACAACTTGGCAGCTGTGTAACCCTTAACGTCTGTCTGCCTCAGTTTCCCCGTCTGTAAAATAGAAATAAAAACAGCACTTCCCAGGATTATTGTGAGAATAAATGAGTTTATATCTGTAAAGTGCTTTGCCAACCTTAAAATTTACACATACACACACACTCTAATAACTAAGCACCTTAGTCTACTTGCTCATATTTCAGGAGTACTCTGGTTTCCTTCAACCACACATCCCCACTTAGTACACTAACTGAGAAAGAGTTTAACAAATGCTTGTTGATTAACAGACATTCATCTGTTTTAAATTAGTTTATTGACATGCTTTTCATTTTTGTCACTCCAAGGAGAATCCTTTCATGACAAATAAATATAAAATCTAACGCAACAAATGAACGCAGTTGTGAAAATGTCTGCCCCATTTTGTACCAGTGGTCCACCACCTGTCTGCAAGCCTTGCCATTAGCCTTTTAAAGTCATGATGGACTACTGCAGTAATCAGTTTTGAAGTCTTTCCATTCAACCACAAATTGATTGACAAACCACCACCGAGGGTGAGCTAATTCTGCACAGTGCTCACCTCATTCATTTTCCATTGCTTCTTATTTGCTACAATTCCCCAGAATTACATTTTCTGACCTTGTCTCCAAACTTGGCCAGGCATGGCCCATTTGAGACTTGCAGTTCTCATACATTTACTGATGCTTTAAAGGGGGTGGGGGTGGGGCAATGGATTTGAACACTTAAGAGACCCACTTAGAGACAAGAATACCAATGCATTTCCGTTTCTCCATCTACTGATTTTCATTTGCACAATCTGAGTGTCTAAATTCACTTTCCTTTGTAAGCAAAAATCTGCAAACCCCAAAGTATATCAGCATTAAGGATCCTGTTACCAGGATGGTAAATTTAGACCTTGGGTGTATATTTGTAGACTGAGATAAGTGCAGTATTCTTAAACAACTAATAAATTTGGATGCAGAGCAGAAAAAAAAATACACCAACTCTTTCTCAGCCCAGATGGCTGGGTACCAGAGTGCTTGAAGTTGGCATCAGCTACAATCTATCAGCAGGTTCTCTGTATTTATAATTTAATATTTACTACTGATCTATTTCCAACCTGTTGGAAACAGATGCATGCAGTTCGTATCCTGAGGACCAGATCAAGGACAGTGATAAGTAATATTGACTTATGTCAGAACCATCAATTCTGCCTAAAACACAAGCACAGGGTAGATTTTACAAGCCCATAGATCAACCCAGCACAATAGCTTCATTATGGGAGGGGCCTTATTGCTGATTAGAAACAGAGGGAGATTGTGTGTGTGTGAGTGTGTTTGGTATGTGTGCGTGTGTGTGTGTGTGTGTTGTGTGTGTTTCCTGAAGCTTTGCTGAGCTTTACAGGTGTGTTTTATGAGAAGGAGAGGGAGCTGGCTTTGCTGAATATACAGGATATATACAGCATTGAATAAAGCCAGTTTTTGCTCATTTCACCTAAGGTTGTCTACCTAGGATTGGGAAAATTGAAGAATCCATTCACACTTGAACCCCAACAAGATCATAAATATGGCCTCTGCTATTCTGAAGTTTAAGCTTTTTCTCTGTATTGTTCCCCAGTGTATAATTCCCTGTGCCTTTTAATTTGCCTCCTCCCTTAATGACACAGTCAAGGTTTATAATACAGTAAATGTATAATTAAATGCAGACGATCTGCTACTCCTTGCAGCACAATTCAAGAGTCTGGGGTGACTCCACCAAACGCCATCATTGCCTTGCGGCATAGGCTTGTGATAAAGAATTCCCTGTTAAATGGGTCAGAAACAAAAGCCCGAGCTGTTAAGTTCAGTGAGGGAAAGAAAATTTGCAGTTTCTGGCACTGCTTCCTGGGGGCCAAGTTTTCTTCTGGGAGTAGCTGAGGTCTGCTGCCAAACTAAATGGGTAGTTGAGGCAATGATCTAAGAAATGCTGACTAAGACCCATGCTCTCACCTGAATTACCTCTGACAGAGCCCAGGCAGAGCAGGGAATGGGATACTAGACCTAGCCTCTGGAAAAGCTGAGTTCAAATTGGCCTCAAACACATACCAGCTTGTGACCTTGGGCAAGTCTCTTAAGCTCTCTCTGCCTTAGTTTCCTCATTTAAAAGAAATGAAAATAATAATAATACCTGCCTGCCTAGCATTATGAGGATCAAATGAAATATTCACAAAGCACTTTGCGAACCTTAAAATGCTATAAAATGCTACTTACTATAATCACTATAAAATGAGATAATGTTTGTAAAGCACTTGGCAAACCTTGAAGTGCTATAAAAATGCTAGCTATTATTATTATAAAATGAGATAATATTTGTAAAGTACTTTGAAACCCTTAAAAATGCTATTTAAATGCAAGCTATTCTGTGTATCCCACTTCTGTGTAGTACAAAGTTCTAGACCTTGGGTTTTTGTACAATGGGTTTTCATTGTTGCCCTAAAAGTCCCAGGGATTAACCTATATCACTAGTTTCAATTAATGAGGCATTTCCCAGATTTTTCTCTTTGTGCCATTCTTAAATGTTATCTGAGTATTTTAATGTATTTTATGTGTGTGTGTATATATATATGTGTGTGTGTGTATATATATATATGTGTGTGTGTATGTATCTATATGTGTGTGTGTGTGTGTGTAAAAAAAGCACAGCTAAGGTCGGGGTGTATGGAAAGTTCAAGGAAGACCAGTACCTCTGTCATTAGGGCTCACTAAGCCCTTTTCAGGGCTTCTCATTCACTTTTGGTGTCTACTTGGTATTTAACTCTCACCTGTGGCTCCAAGAAGCTGTAGCATGTACAGCAGCCATACTCTGTCAAACAGGTTAAACCAGGCAGAGGGTAACATACACCAGTGAGTTAGGAGTGCAAAAGGGGTATGTATCTTCTCCAAGCCTGTGAAGACTTCCTCCACTAGAATGGGCAGATGAGATCAATTTGTTCCAAAGGCCACACAGATGCCTAAATGCACAGCACTAAGAGCTTGGTTAGGCATTAAAGACACCAATGTCATCTACTACATCCTGGGCCAATACAAGGGTCTTGATTTTTGTCTTGCTACTATGGTCTTGCCAATGACTGAGGAAGAGAGAGTGAGGCTGATGACTGTATAACTCTGCCTCACCTAAATCAAATTCACACATGGGTCAAGATTTCACTCCATGTTGTCATTGGCCCTCTTTAAAACAGAAGAACTAACAACATGCATATAGGTATATGTGCATGTATATGTGGGTATACATACATATACACACACTAATAAGCATATGCCCACACATCATCTTTCAATTGTTTTTCAGTCATGTCCAACTCTCTTTATGACACTGTTTTAGGGTTTTCTTCACAAAGATTCTAGAATGATTTGTCATTTCCTTCTCCAGCTTATTGTACAGATGAGGAATGGAGACAAACAGGGGGAAATGACTTCCCCAGGGTCACACAGCTAGGAAGTATCTGAGGTCAGATTTGAACTCATGAAGAAGAATGTTCCTTTCTCTAAGCCTGGCATCTATCTATCAAGTCACCTAGGCAACTACATGGTTCAGTGGATAGAGTACCAGCCTGGAGTTAGGAATACTTCAGTTCAAACGAAACCTCAGACATTTACTACCTGTGTGACCCTGATAAAAGGACCTAACATCTGTTTGCCTTAATCCAGTGGAAAAGGAAATGGCAAATTGCCTCCAATATCTTTTCCAAAAAACCCATATTCAGTAATGATGTGCTATAGTTCCTAGGGTCACAAAGGGTCAAATAAGATTGACCAACAAACAATACATACACACAAATTTATATGGTGCATATGTGTGTGTATAGATATACAGAGAGAGAGAGAGAGAGAGAGAGAGAGAGAGAGAGAGAGAGAGAGAGAGAGAGAGAGATACATTACATTTGACCATGCTGGACTACATATACCTCACTCTACCTTAAAGTATTCCACATGTCTATACCAAGAAATGTATGTTTTATCATCTGTTCTCTGGAGTCAAGCAATATTGGTCATTTGCTTTGGTCTGCATTCTGAAAACTTTTAGTATAAATTTCCTTTATATTGTCATTCTCTTGGTTTAGGTCATTTTACATCAGCACATTTAAGTCTTCTTCAGTTTCTCTGAATTCTTTATAATAATCATTGCTAAGAGCATCCATTATGTTCATATATTATGATTTATTCAGTTGATCTCAACCAAGGACCACCGAGTGTTCTTAGGTGGTTTATTTTCTCAACCAAAAAGAGAGCTCTTGTTATATATACATTTATTTTTTTTAATTTCAAAATCTTTTAGTTTTAGATTTTATTTCAGTTTTATTTTTTAAATTAAAATTTGTTTGTTTACAGAATTCAATTCCACAATTCCTTGAGTTTCACTTTTTGTCCCCCTCCCTCCCCTCCCCACCATGGCGGCATATAGTCAAGTATAGGATTTGTAAATACTTTCACATTATACATTAGTCAGGTTATAAAGATGGATTTTATCAGATGGAATGAAAAATGGTAAAGAGGACATAAAAACAAAAAAGAAAAGGAAAAAGATCAGGTATTTTGCTTCCATCTGGATATAAATTTAGTTCTTTCTAGTTCTTCCTCTGGATGCACACATTTCTCTCCATTATGAGTCTTTTGGGATTGACTTACATCACTGCATTGTTGAGAAGAGTCCAGTCTATCAAAGTTGGTCATCACACATACGTTGTGTGTGTACAAATTGTTTACAAATTTCTCCTGGTTCTACTCTTCTCACTCAGCATCAGTTCATAAAAGCCTCTCCAGGTAAATATGAAGACCATCTGCTCCTCATTTCTTATAGCACAATAGTATTCCGTAACATGCATATACCACAGCTTGTTCAGCCATTCCCCAATGGATGGGCACCCCCTTAATTTCCAATTCTTTGCCACCACAAAAAGAGCTGCTATAAACATTTTTGTACATATGGGTCTTCCTCCCACTTCTATGATCTCTTTGGGATATAACCCTAGGAGTGGTATTGCTGGGTCAAAGGATATGAAAGTATTTATAGTCCTTTGGGCATAATTCCAGATTGCTCTCCAGAAAGCCTGGATCAGTTCACAACTCCACCAGCAATGCATTAGTGTTCCAATTTGCCCACATCCTCTCCAGAATTTGTCATTTTCCTGTTTTGTCATCTTAGCCAATCTGACTGGTGAGATGTGGTACCTTGGAGTTGTTTTGATTTGCATTTCTCTAATCAATAGTGATTTAGAGCATTTCATGTGCTCATAGATATATTTAATTTATTTCTCTGAAAATTGTCTGTTCATATCCTTTGACCATTTATCAATTGGGGAATGACTTGTATTCTTATAAATTTGACTCAATTCTCTGTATATTTTCAAAATGAGTCTTTTGTCAGAGACATAGGTTGTAAAGATTCTTTCTCAATTTCCCACCTCCCTCTTAATCTTGGTTACATTGGCTTTGTTTGTACAGAGATTTCAATTTCATGTAGTCAAAATTATCCATTTTACATTTTATAATATTCTCTAATTCTTGTTTAGTCATAAAGTCTTTCCCTCTCCACAAATCAGACAAGTAAACTATTCCTTGTTTTCTGAGACTGCTTACAATATCAACCTTTATACCTAGATCATGCACCCATTTAGACTTGATTTTGGTATATGGTGTTAGATAATGTTCTATGCCCATTTTCTGCCATGCTATATTCCAGTTTTCCCAGCAGTTTTTGTCAAATAGCGAGTTCTTATCCCAAAAACTAGGGTCTGGGGGTTTATCAAACAATAGATTACTATAGTTGTTGACTTCTGAATCTTGTGTGCCTAATCTATTCCATTGATCCACTCCTCTATTCCTCAGCCAGTACCAAGTAGTTTTGATGACTGCTGCTTTATAATACAGATTGAAATCTGGTATAGCTAGTCCACCCTCCCTAGCATTTCTTTTCATTAATTCCCTTGATATTCTGGACCATTTATTCTTCCAAATGAATTTTGTTACTATTTTTTCTAGCTCTATAAAGTAGTTTTTTTTGGGTAAATTAATTGGTATGGCACTAAATATATAATTTAATTTGGGTAAAACTGTCATTTTTATTATATTAGCTCGAATCAGCCATGAGCAACTGATATTTTTCCAATTAGTTAGATCTGACTTTATTTGTGTGAAAAGTGTTTTGTAGTTGTGGTCATACAGGTACTGGGTTTGTTTTGGCAGGTAGATTCCCAAATATTTTATAATATCTACAGTAACTTTAAATGGGATTTCTCTTTCTATTTCTTGCTGTTGAATTTCATTGGAAATATATAGGAATGCTGAGGATTTATGAGGGTTTATTTTATATCCTGCAACTTTGCCAAATTTATTTATTGTCTCAAGTAATTTTTTATTTGATTCTCTAGGATTCTCTAAGTATATCCTCATATCATCTGCAAAGAGTGATAGCTTGGTCTCTTCTTTGCCTAATTTAATTTCTTTGATTTCTTTTTCTTCTCTAATTGCTACTGATAACATTTCTAGTACCAGATTGAATAAGAGGAAGGTGATAGTGGACACCCTTGTTTTACCCCTGATCTTAGGGGAAATGTTTCTAGCTTCTCCCCATTACATATAATACTTGCTGATGGCTTTAAATAGATGCTACCTATTATTTTAAGGAGAGCTCCATTTATTCCTATACTTTCTAATGTTTTTAATAGGAATGGATGTTGTATTTTGTCAAAAGCCTTTTCTGCTTCTATTGAGATGATCATGTGGTTTCTGCTAGTTTTATTGTTGATATGATCAATTATACTGATGGTTTTCCTAATGTTAAACCATCCTTGCATTCCTGGAATAAATCCTACCTGACCAAAGTGTATTATTCTTGAGATAAGTTGCTGTAGTCTTTTTGCTAGTATTTTATTTAGAATTTTTCCATTTATATTCATGAGGGAGATTGTTCTATAATTTTCTTTCTCTGTTTTATCTCTTCCTGATTTAGGTATCAGTACCATATTTGTGTCAGAAAAAGAATTTGGTAGGACTCCTTCTTCACTAATTTTCCAAAATAGTTTGTAGAGTATTGTAACCAATTGTTCTTTAAATGTTTGATAGAATTCACTAGTAAATCCATCTGGCCCTGGAGATTTTTTCCTAGGGAGTTCACTGATGGCTTGCTCAATTTCTTTTTCTGAGATGGAGTTATTTAAATAATTTCTGTCCTCTTCAGTTAATCTGGGCAACTTGTATTTTTGTAAATATTCATCCATTTCCCTAAGATTGTCAAATTCATGTGCATACAATTGGGAAAAATAATTCCTAATTATTATTTTGATTTCCTCTTCATTGGAGGTAGATTCACCCTTTTCATTTTTGATCCTCATAATTTGGTTTTCTTCTTTCTTTTTTTATCATATCGACAAAGGGTCTATCAATTTGGTTGGTTTTTTCATAAAACCAGCTCTTAGTTTTATTTGTTAATTCAATAGTTTTCTTTAATTTCAATTTTATTAATCTCTCCTTCGGTTTTCGATATTTCTAATTTAGTATTTAATTGGGGATTTTGAATTTCTTCTTTTTCTAGGTTTTTCAATTGCATGGCCAATTTGTTGACCTCCCTTTCCTCTAATTTAATCGTGTATACACTCAGGGATATAAAACTTCCCCTAAGAACTGCCTTCAATGCATCCCACAAAGTTTGGTATGTTGTCTCATTATTATCATTCTCTTGAATGAAATTACTGTTTGTTTCTATAATTTCTTGTTTGACCCACTCATTCTTTAGGATTAAATTGTTTAATTTCCAATTAGTTTTTAGTCTGTCTTTCCATGGCCCTTTATTGCATATACTTTTTATTGCATCATGATCTGAAAAGGATGCATTTAATGTTTCTGCCTTACTGCATAGAATTGTGAGGTTTTATGCCCTAGAACATGGTCAATTTTTGAGTATGTGCCATGAACCACCGAGAAGAAAGCATATTCCTTTTTATCCCCATTCAGTTTTCTCTAGAGATGTATCATACCTATCCTCTCTAAAATCCTGTTCACCTCCTTAACTTCTTTCTTGTTTATTTTGAGGTTAGATTTATCAAGTTCAGAGAGGGGGAGATTAAGATCTCCCACTAGTATAGTTTTGCTATCTATTTCTTCCTCTAATTCCTTTACCTTCTCCTCTAGGAATCTGGATGCTATACCACTTGGAGCATATATGTTAAGTAATGATATTGCTTCATTCTCAATGGTGCCTTTTAACAGGATATAGTTTCCTTCCTTAACTCTTTTAATTAGGTCAATTTTTGCTTTTGCTTTATCTGAGATAAAGATTGCTACCCCTGCTTTTTTTACTTTAGCTGAGGCATGATATATTTTACTCCAGCCTTTTACCTTTACCCTGTGTGTATCCCTCTGTTTCAGATGTGTTTCTTGTAAACAGCATATTGTAGGATTATGATTTCTAATCCATTCTGCTATCCATGTCTGTTTTATGAGAGAGTTCATTCCATTTACAGTTATGATTGTAATCTGTTTCTTTCCCTCCATCCTATTCCCACCCCTGTTAATGTTTATATTTTCCCCCCTTCTCCCTTCCTCCCTTTAATAGTTTTCCTTTTGACCACCACCTCCCTCAGTATTCTCTTATCAGCTCCCCTCCCTTTTCCTCTCCTTTCCCCTTACTTCTTCCCTCCCTACTAGCCACCCTCCCCTTTGGTATCCCTTTCCCCCTCCTCCTTCCTGTAGGATATTTTTATACTTAATGAAGTGTGTTATTCCTTCTTCACACCAAGAGTGACAGGAAGAAATCTCATGTGAAGCTCCTCTCCCTCCCCTCATTCCCTCTAAAATGATAATTTTTGTGTTTCTTCTCCATAGAGTCCTATGCTTAACTGGTTGTTATTCCCTCCTTGCACCAGAACCAATGAGGGAAAAGTTCATATGATTCCCATCTCCCTCCCTTCTTTTCCTCTGCTATACTGTTTTTATGCCTCTTTGTGTGGCATAATTTACCCTTTTCCACTTCATTCATTCCCTTTCTTCCATTGCAGTCCCTTTGTAGCCCTTAATAAGATTTTTTTAATCATCATTTTGTGTATTTTATACTCATACCCTCTACTTGTCTATAACCAGTTTGCTCTTATCAAATAGCAGGATGTGTGTGTGTGTGTGTGTTTTCCTTGTTTACCTTTCTACGTCACTGTTGCATCTTGTAATTGGAGGTTGAATTTTCCATTGAGTTCTGCCTTTTATATCAGGAAAGTCTGGAACTCTGTTATGCCATTGAATGACCATCTCTTTGCCTGGAAGAATATGTTCAGTCTCGCTGGGTATGTGATCCTTGGTTGTAACCTGAGCTCTTTTGCCTTCTGGAAAATTGTATTCCACTGCCTCCAATCATTCAGTGTAGAGGCTTCCAAATCCTGTGCGATCCTCACTGTGGACCCTCGATATTTGAATTGTTTCTTTCTGGCCACTTGAAGTATTTTCTCTTTTATCTGGTAGTTCTGGAGTTTGGCCACAACATTTCGAGGACTTTTTAGTTTGGGATCTCTTTCAGCAGGTGTCTGGTGGATTCTCTTGATTTCTATTTTACCCTCAGATTCTAGCATCTCAGGGCAGTTTTCCTTAATGAGCTCTTGGAGAATATTGTCCAGGCTCATTTTTTCATCATGATTTTCTGGTAGGCCTATGATTCTCAGATTATTTCTCCTGGATCTGTTTTCCAGGTCAGTTATTTTTTCTTTGAGGTATTTTACCTCTTTTTCTAATTTTTCTTTCTTGTTGTTTTGTTTGACTAATTCTTGGTTCCTCATAGAATTATTTGTTTCAATTTGGTTGATTCTAGTTTTTAGCAAATCATTTTCATTGATTATTTTTGGAGCTCCTTTTCCTTATCATACACTTTTCTTTTTAGAGAGATGTTTTCTTCATTATAATGTTTTTCTAATTCTGCTATTTTGGTTTTGAGAGAATTATTCATTTTGTCTTCTATCTCTCTCATTCAGCTTTCAAAATTCCTTTTGATCTAATCTAGGAGAGCTTTCTGTGCTTCAGACCCATTCCCTATTGATGTTTCAGCTGTGGGTGTGGAGTCTACATTGTCTCCCTCTGAGTTTGATTCCTCCCTCTGAGGATAGATAGTAGGACTGCAGAGTCTTTGTCTTTGTAGTCTGCTTTCTGCCCATTTTAAGGCAGTGCCCTAGCCACACCCTTCCTCTAGGGATCCCAAGCCTTTATTGCAGAGGGTTTTGCCTTGGGGCAATAGTTACTATGTTTTCAGGGTCAGAGTGGGGTGGGGTTGGAGCAGGTGAGGTTCATTCTGTCATCCTGGTCTTAGGAGGTCCTGATAGGGGTTCTTTTTTAAATTTCTGGGCTGTGAAGTGGTAGCCCCAGGAATATTTGCTGTCCAGGACAGGGGCCCCTGTATTTGGTTCTTACCTTGCTCTTTCCAATCCCACCCTTTTGGTGATAGGCCTGGTAGTGGCCCTTGTGGTGGGTGGGACAACTTGCCCTCTGAGTTGATCAGGCCCCTTCCAGGCCTGCCTCTGCCGGCCGTGCCTTCCGGGCCTGCCTCCGCATCTGCCGGCCCTATACATTTATTTTTGCATATATGTACACACACATGGATCTTATTATATCATATGCATGCATGGAATCTGTATACATGTGTATATATGTGTGTATATATACATACATACATATGTGTGTGGCATTTCTTTCCTTTCTGTTATTGACCTCTTGAGATGCATAACATGCCTACTCAACCCAAAGAGATACCTAAGTCAAAGGGTGTGAAGAATTCAGTGGCTTCTCTCAGATAGTTCTAATTTGCTTTTAAAGAACAGCTGGTCCTTTTACTACTCTAAAGGAAATACAAGATCTGAACTCCTGTGACATTCATCACAGACCCATGGATTGGATTGTGACAGACAGACTTCAATCTGAAGTATAGGGGAAGGTTGATTGTCTGCATTATTCAGAATATGAAGAGTAAAGAGGTGTATTTATTCATCAATAACTGTGTGCTTTTCAGGTCTTAGTAGTGATTTCCTCTTACTGATCAAGTTTCACCAGGAAACAATCAGCAAATAGAAAGATTGCCTCATTATGCAAAGTGAAATACAATCTGCCTGTAGAAAAGAGGATCATGTGGAGACACTAGCTGAACAGACTCGGTCTCCAATTAAGCTTCAATTACAGAGCTGTGCCTTAGTTGAAAATCCATTCTCCAAAATGGCTTATATTTCAAGGAGCATGGTCAACATAATAATAATTAGCATACCTCGTTATTTTCTATAGGTCTTTTACAAAGAGCTCAAAGTACATTCCAGACATTATCTCAGTCATTCTCCTGGAATACCCATGAGGAAAAGGGCAGATATTATTGCACTAATATTCTACATAGAGAACCATGGGCAAAAATCTTTTACATAGAGAATCCACTGGGGCTTGTTTTGGGGTCTGGGCAGAGAATTGGACCCAGGCCTCCTGAGGCGGGTGAACAATTCTTCTCTTCCTTGTCCATTATTTCATGATTACCATCACCACTAATTAATGGCATATCTTCATTTCAGCATTTGGTATGCAGGATGTGGTAATACTCTAGGTACTAAATATCAGATCAAAAATAAATATGTATGATTCTGTGAACCTATTACATACACACACACATACACACATACATTAATGTAGTAGTGCCAACATCATAAATACTCAGCACTTAGCAGTGAAACATTTAGATCATGCTGGAATAAAGACAGTAGCTAGGTTGCATGGATAGAGTGCTGGCCTTGGAGTCAGGAGAACCTGAGTTCAAATCTGGACTCAGATATTTAGAACCTATGTGACCCTGAGCAAGTCACTTAAGCCTGTTTGCTTCAGTTTCTTTATCTGTAGAATGAGCTGGAGAAAGAAAACTCAAACCATACCAGTATCTTTGTGAGGATAAACACAACTGGGGTCACAAAGAGTTGGACATGACTCCTCAACTAAACAACAAAGAACACAGCTATAAGAATTAATGTGAATTTGTGGATAAAGCACCAGCCCTGGAGTCAGGAGGACCTGAATTCAAATCAGACCTCAGATACTTGATATCTACTAGCTGTGTGACACGAGGCAAGTCACTTAACCTTGCTTGTCTCACACACATAAAAATGTGAATTTCAGGTGTTATGCAATGTGCATTGATTACAAGATGATAGATTTAGAGATGGAAGGAACCATAGGCTCATAGAGTCGTAGATGAAGAAACTGAGGTCTTGAGAAATAAAGTGACTTATCTAAGGTCACACAGGTAAAAGAGGAACATCCAGAACTAGGATGTGAATCCACATTCTCTCACTTTAAATCTAATGTTCCTTCCACTGTATCAGGCTACTCCCCTGCTAATTAAGACAAAATCATAAAGGGTATCCGTAAGTGTGGATTTATTCATTGAGATGACTAAGAAAATGGGGGAAAATCCTCTGATTTGAGTCTCATGTGCAAGATACTGCCTATCCTTTATACATGTTCTAATTTTTCTTGCCTGAACTTCCATTCTTCTCTCTTTTGGAGACCTCTTAACATCTGGAAATTTATATTATAGAATTACCTATGTTGGAAAATTCTATGTAACATGTTTGGGGGTCAGGGTGGAAAGGATGCAGCCAGAGTGGCTAAGAAATATTCCTTTCTCACTCCCCAGTATTTCCTTTTCTGTTGTAGGAAATTGATCACACAGGCCTGACTGATAATCTATCCTTCTCTATCTATCACATGACCCTTGACAATATCATTGAGCTATCTTAATGTGAAGTATCAAACCCAGGCATTCCTAAATCAAACAAGGGAACATGAAAAGGGTTAAGTGATATGTTGGCCCAGTGAACCCCATCTGCTTCCTAAAGCAACCAGAAGATCATCACACCTAAGATTGAGATTTTTGTTCAGTTGTTTTTCAGTCATATCAGACTCTTCATAATCCCATTTGGAATTATATTGGCAAAGGTACTAGAGTGCTGTGCCATTTCTTTCTCTATCTCATTTTACAGATGAGGAACAGAGGCAAAGTGTTAAGTGGTTTGCCCAAGGTCACACAGCTAGTAAGTATCTGAGTCCAGATATAAACTCAAGAAGATTCTTCCTGACTCAAGGCTTGGTACTTTGTCCACAGGGCCACAAAGGCTGAGAGACCCAGTTGAATTGAGTTGTATTCTTTTCCACAATCAAGTGGATGATTCCCAATGGTATCTTTTGCTTTGAAACTATTTTTTCCCTTGCTCCATTCCTTTGTGGTACAGCCCTTGGATGTCCCAAATGATTTCTTATAGCTTCCCTTGTGTGAATTAAAATGTACTAAATAATAAAAGTCAATTTCTCTTAGTATCCATAGTATCTACAACAGATTGGGCAATTCAACAAATACCAGGGCACAAGAATTATGGACACCCCACCCAGATCCCCCCACTATACACATACACACATACACATTAATCTTAAAGTAAATGGTTTCAGGAAAAATAAAAGGGATATATTATTAAATAAAGCAAATGGTAAACTTAAGAATTTTGTTACACCAAGAGGTAGCATAATGATAATCTGGTTGCAGAAGATTTTAGATGGATTGTAAATCCCTAATTTTTATCTCATGTGATCATCTCTATTCCATATTTAGTCAAGAACTCTTCCCATGTACATAGTTGGGAAAAGATTCCGTTTCTCCTCACATTCTCTATTTGTTTATGATTCAACCTTATATAAAGGTTGAAGTTTGTCACAGTATATGATCCATAGCTAAGTTCTCCCAGGTTTCTTTCCAGTTTTCCCAGCACTTTCTGTTGAATGATGAGTCCTTTCTCCATGAAAACCTTGGTAGCTTTTGCTGGTTGATTGATCAAACACTGTACACATGTATGGAATAGTAGATAACAGTGCTGCAATTGGGAAGATTCTCTTCCTTAGTTCTGGCCTCAGACACTTTCTAGCTGTGTAACTATAATGGTAATGGGGATTTGAAGATCTTCCATGCCCCTTGTATTGGCAACCAAACATTTACTTAGCACCTTGTTTCAAGTTCATTATTGTATCAAGTATTAAGATCCAGAACTTGTGAATCCCACAGTGGGAGGAAGTGGCTAATGTAACAGAAAGGGGCACAACAAGGCAGAGTTAATACCATATATAAGGAAAAGCCCAAGCTAGATAACCAGAATTGCTGAGTGAAAGAGAACTGTTAGTATCCTGAGAATTTCTGAGAACTGCTATGAATTGAGAACAGAATGGACAACAGAACTTGTGGTGGCAGAATGGAGAACAGAGAACTGAGAACTGAACTGAGAACTGAGAAGAACTGAAAAGAGAATTGAGAAGAACTGAGAAATGAGAAGAGAGGAGAAGTAGGAGGAAGCATGACTGTGATTCCAGTACTTTCTCCATCTGTTTTGATGTTACTGTGTCAGATTCATCTGTTGATAGAGGACGTTATTGTTGTTACAGGAGCCCTAGGACCTTACTGCTGGTTCAGAAGCCCTGAAAGAGGATTTCCTTGTTGTATATTTACAGAAATCCTGGAGGAGGGTCTTACTGATGTTTGCAGAGGTCCTGGGACTATACTGATGATTTGTGCTGATTTCTCAGACCTTGTTGTTGGGTCTATATTGATTTCACAGGCAGAAAGTGAATTGATGAGGATGCTGGCAATGTGCATGAATGCTATTGTGGCTTTGTTAAGCTTTGTCTTCCCAGGAACAGAAACTGTGAAGGACTTGAGGTAGACTAGACACTGTGAGCTTCAGTATGGAACAGGAACTAGACAAGGAACTGGACAAAGAACTAGACAAGGAGCTGGACAAGGAACTGGGAGCTGCCTGGCTTTGAACCCAAGTGACAGTTGGGTAGATTCTCAGGAACTGGGAACATGGAAGAGGAACCATGGAAGTTGGGAGCCTGCCTCGAGTCAAGAGGGAATGATCTCTCCTTGGGTATTTAATGCAAACTGAGAAGATCATGATTTACTGTGGCCTAGGGGTGGAGAACATAGACCTTTACATTTAGATGACTAAGTTAAGGACTTCTCCAGTTAAGAAGCAAGAAAACTTCTTGATTGAAGAGAGTAAGACAATGTGACCTAGGGGTGGAGAATTTTGACCTTTGTACTTTGTGTCCATTAAGGAGACATGGCTCCTTAAGGACGATTGAATTAAGGACTTACTAAATGATTGAGTTACAAAATGATTGTATCTTTTGCTTAAAGCTATGTGATCACTTTGGTGAAAACTATGTTGCCATTTTAGTAACAAATTGTTATGTCATAACATTGTGAATGCTGTACTTTGATTTCTATGAATGTTTTGCCTTAATTTGCTGCTGAATAAATAGAGAGTTAACTATACTACGTAATAAGAACATTTAAGCTATTCACAGCAGCAGTCCTCTGGAAAGCTGCTTGTGCTTGGCTTTACCATAACCCTGGGTGAGTTACTTACCCAAGTGCCTCAGTTTCTTCATCTGTAAAATGAGCTGGAGAAGAAAATGGTAAACCATTCCAGTATCTTTGCCAAGAAAACCCCAAATGGGGTCAAGAAGAGTCAGACACAACTGAAACAAGTGAACAACCACAAAATGCAAGTGTATTCACTTGCTTATACATCTTCTATACCTAATCTGATTGATGGATCAACTTTGAAAAAAATTTTTACTCCACACCAAATCATTTTGAGTACCTCTTTGTATTCCAGTATAATTCGAGATATTTTATTGTTGGAACCCTTTATTTCCCATTTACTCTTCATTATTTCTCTTGAGAATCTTGACTTTTTGTTCCACTAGTTTAATTTTGTTCCACTAGTATACATTTATCTAGTTTAATGAAGAAAATATTTAGTAGTTTGATTGGCATGGCAAAGAATTTGTAAATAATTTTAAGTAGTATTGCAATATTTGTTACATAGGCCCAAAACGATGATGTTCAATTAATTTTTCTCCAATTATTTAAGTTATCATTTGTTCCTAAAAAGAGCGCTATATTGGAGTAGCTAGGTGGTGCACTGAATAGAACCCTGGCCCTGGAGTCAGGAGGACCTGAGTTGAAATCCGGCCTCAGACACTTAACACAAAACTAGCCCTGTAATCTTGGACAAGTAACTTAACCCCAATTGTCCTACCTTCCCCCCTCCAAAAAAAAAAAAAAAAAAACAAAGAGTGCCTTATAGTTGTACACATGTAATTCCTGTATATAAGTAGATATATATAAATATATAGTCTATATATATATATACACACATATCCTATATATAAGCATATCTATAAAGTATAAGATAAGTAGATTCCTAGATATTTCATACATTCTTTAGGAATTTTGATTGGAATTTTCTTTCTGCTAGGGTTTATTGTTAATATTTAGAAAGACTAATAATTTTTGAGGTGGATTTTATATCCTGATACTTCCCTGAAATTATTATTTCTTATAATATTATAGTTGATCCTCCAAGTTCTCTAACCATTTCATCATCTGCAAAAGCAATAATTTTGTTTCTTCATTTCCAGGTCACTTCCATCAATTTCTTTTTCTGTGTCTTATTTCTATAACTATTATTTCTAGAATCATATCAAATAATAGTTGTGATGATGAGCATCTGATCTTATTGGAAAGGCCTCTAATATTTCTTCTTTAGATGTAATAGTAATATATATATAAATAGTATAGTATCTTGGTTTTGAATAGATATTATTTCTACTATTATTGAAAGGTCCATTTAATTCAGCCAAGGGAAAATATTAATATTCTGCCCTACATTTTAGACACAATTCTTGCAGAAATAATTTCATTTAACTTAACATTAATGTAATATCCAAGTCATTTCTGGTTTAGAGAGATGTCCTAAATATTATAATTTCACCATTCTCTCTAACAAGTCTCTGTCTTGTTAGAGAGCATAATTTAGGTAAGATTTGTAGAAATCCTAAAAAAAAAAATTATACATGCAAAAATAGTTTTGGTTTAACATTATAGAATAGTTGAGTAACCAGCAACTCATCTTTCTCTCTCTTAAACCAATGCCTTTGAGATCCTTAAGAAAAATCACTCTTGCTCTCATTGATTGGACAACAATAGGTCCCAGGCCAAGTCCCATTTGGTTATTGTTTGGGCCCTAATTGGCTCAGAGTGAATGTTAATAGTAATTGTGTCTGTTTTGGCCAGAAACCCTAAGGTTTCATAGAAAAAAAACTTTTCTCAATCCTGCCTTCGGAAAAGTCTGAAAAAGTTCCTTTATTAGACCAGAGAATTATGATTTCTTGTATTTTTGTTTTTACTAAGTTTCTTTAAAGATTTGCTTCCTCATTTTGCTTTCTAGTATTTTTAGACATTAAATGACATTGTATTTTCTTTTTAATGATATTTTATTTTCCTCAATTAAATGTAAAATCTATTTTTAACATTTGGGCTTTTTTAAAAACTTTTGATTCTAAATTTTCTCTTTCCCTATCTCTCCTCTCCCCTCCCTGAGATGGTAAGCAGACTGATATAGGTTATACATGTACAACCAGGTAAAATATTTCCATATTAGTCATTTTGTGGAAGAAAACTCAAACAAAAATAAAAGAAAGAGAAAGGGAAAAATAATATTTCAGTCTGTATTCAGATGCCATCAGTTCTATCTCTCAAGATGGATAGCATTTTTCATCATAAGTCTTTTGGGACTGTCTTAGATCACTGTGTTGCTAAAAATAGCTAAATAATCTGTAGCTCTTCATCAGACAACATTGCTATTGCTATGTACAATGTCCTCCTGGTTTTGCTCACTTCACTCTGTATCAGTTCATGCAAGTCTTCCCAGGTTTTTCTGAAATTTGACCTTTCATCATTTCTTATAGCACAGTAGTATTTCATCACAATCATATGTTTAACCATTCCCTAATTGATGGACATCCCTTGAATTTCTAATTCTTTGCCACCACAGAGCAGAGATGCTAGAAATATTTCCTTTCCTGCTTACCTCTTTTGAATACAGATCTAATAGTGGTATTGATGGGTCAAATGGAATACACAGTTTTACAGCCCTTTGGGCATAGTTCCAAATTGAATTGCTCTCTAAAATGGTTAGATCAGTTCACAATTCTACCAACAGTGCATTATATGTCAGTTTTCCCATATTTCCTTCAACATTTATCATTTTTCTTTTCTGTCATGACGTATTTTTCAAAAGCTTTTTTGTGGACCTCTTAATGTGTTTGTGTTTTGTTTTATTTTATTATTTCTTTTATAATTAACATAGTATACATGTTTATAGATTTCCTACAGTAATATGGAACCAATCCTGAATTCCTGGTAGAGATCCAACCTGATTATAATGTATAATCTTTTAAGAATGCTAATATAGGGGTTTTGCTAAAATTTTACAAAGATCTTTGCATTGATATTCATTATATAGAGCATGTTATTGGTCTGTATTTTTATTTCTCTGACTTATCTCTCCTTTGTTTAGACATGAGTAGAACAAATTAAAACAAATGGTACCTCAAGATTAACTGGATGAGGTCTGAATAGATTAGATCATTGCCTTTCCCAAACCTAAAGAGTGTGGTATAGGTCCATCTAAGGGCAGTCACCTCTTCTTCATGTCCTCAAGGGAATAACTTAAGTCTCATCCAAGGAAATATACTCTATACCATATTGCTTTTATAGAAATAATTTGAGAGGATGTTATCTTTTCCCATTTGAGTAACAATATATGCAAAATGGGAGATAATTGTTCTTTTAATTTCTTACAGAATTCACCTATAGATCCATCGTGTCTGAAGGTTTTTTCCTCAACTTTTAGAGTTAATTTAGAATCTATTCAATTTATTTCTCTTAGATTGAGGTACTTAAAATGCTTTATTTCTTATTCTGAAAACATATTTTTAAATTTCATAAATATTTATCCATTTCAAGTATCAATTTTTTCTTAAATGTAACTGAAAAAATAATTGGAATAACTGAAAATATAATTGGAAATAACTGCAAAATAACTGGAAATATAGTTCTAAATAACTGGGAAAAATAACTTCTAATAATACCCTTAATTTCCTTTTCATAAGATCATGAATATAGAGCTGGACAGAACTAATAAGACCATATATATTTCTAGATGAATAAGATAAGCTCTTGGGGGTGAAGCAATATGTTGCAGTCATATGTCAAAAGTATCAAAAGCAGTATTTGAAATGAGGTCCTTCAACTACAAAGCCCTTACTCTTTCCACTTTACTATGCTCCATATTATGAGCTTTCCTTTTTAGTTTTCATATTGGAAATTTTATTTTACTCTTTTTTAATGAATTTGTTGTTTGAAACATATTTTAATAAAAAAAACATTTTTTCAGTAATCAATTAATTTGGCTCTTTATTTTTATTTTTTTTATTTCTCCCTTGCTTTTAGAAATTTCTATTTTGTGTGTTTAGTGTTTAGTTATTTTTATTTGTGGATTTTCTAGATTTTTAAATCCTGTGTCCAATTTATTGATCTATAATTTGTCTATTATTTTTATGAAAGTGTATAAAGATATAAATTTCCTCCTAAATACTTCTTTGGCCATATCCAAAAAGTTTCAATACATTATCTTTTCATTTTTTAATGAAATTATATATTGTTTCTATGATGTGCTCTTTGACACATATATTCACTAGGAACAAATTATTTCGTCTCCATTTGTCTTGATATTTCTGAATTTCAATATCAATTGGACAGTAGTCAGTAAACGATTTACCTAATATTTATGATTTTCTGTATTTGCTTATTAGATTTTTCTGCCCTAACATATGGTCAGCCTCTGTAAAGATGTCACACATAGCTGAGAAATATACATATTCATTTTTATACCCATTACAAAATCACCACAGATCTAGCATATCAAACTTTTCAGACATTCTATTTGGCTCATTAACTCTTTTCTTTTTAATCTTTTTAGTTAGATTTATATAATTCTGTAGTGTGTTGTAAAACTCTTAAAGTTTTACTATTAATTTCTTTCTGTAATTCAATTAATTTTTACTTCAGATGCTATGTCATTTGGTTAACATATATTAAGTATTGATATTATATTCTTATATATGATATCTATGGTGCATAATGTAATTCTTAACTTATAATAATGTCTATATTTATTTTTGCCCTACCTGAAATCTGGATTACTATCCCTACTTTTGTGTTATTTCAGATGAAGCATAACAGATTTAGATACATCTCTCCAGTTTAACTCTGTGCGAATCTTTGTTTCATGCGTGTTACTTAAAAGCAATTTGTTGTTGGATTCTCTTTTCTAAACCATTCTGTTATTCTACTCCATTTTCTGGATAGTTCATCCTACTTACATTAATAATTATGGTTGTTAATTGCATACTTCTCTCCATTGTATCTTCTTATATTCTCTTTCCCACCCTGTGCCCTGTGATCAGCAATATTTTAGAAATTTATGATTTAAATAGCCTGATCCCACTCCTCTCTCCCTTCTCACCTCACCCAGGTCAGATCATGATTATTAGTTCTCATATTTTCTCTCCTTATGCTTCCCCTTTTAAGCCACTTTCTGAAGCTGAAGTTTATTTTGCTACCATACATCTTAAGTCAATCCCTCCTTTCCTCTCCACATCCTGCATGTTAACCTATTGACTTTAATGTTCCATCAAATCTTTGGCATTTGTGTTCAAGTTTCCTTTACTTATTTCAGAAAAGAGTAAGTTTCATGAAAGACCTTTCCCACCATCTTCTCCTCCAAGTTTGACTATTCTTCCTAAACTATGTGAGCTGATTCTATGACCTCTTGTTCTACCAACCAGTGCTATGCTCCCATTGGCTTTGTGTCCTCGTTCACATTTCTGACTTCCTCCTTCCGTGCCTTGTCTCCATATAGAATTCCAGATGCTTCTATAGAACTTATTAGGTAAGTCATGTTCAAGATGCAGGGAATTTTTAGTATTTCTCTTTATTTTTTAATCATTCTTCCTTCTGGTACAATTTTTCAAATTTTGCTTCAGTATTGGTGGTAGAATTGATTTCCTCTAAAGCTCTTCTCTTAACAAAAGTCTGTTAGCTTCCCCCTTGTATGACACTATATTGCTTCAACTGTCAAACCAAATGAATGGCTCTTTTTTTCTGTCAATTTCCTTTCTTATCATTCTTGGTTTCTTTATTCCATACCTGGGTTTTCATTGATTTATTTTTCCTTAAAATGCCTTCTTCCTTCTATCCTATAATTAGTGCTTTTTTCATGAGTCAATCTCTCAAGGTTCTCACACATTCCTTTTGTTCTCTATTCTACAAATAATTACCATCTCAGTTCTTTGCAATTCTGTTCCTTTAAGAAGGAGGAGCAAGTAGGGAGGCAACTTCTTATCACCTGTTCTTCTACTTCTCATTCATCTCCTGTTACAATTTCCTTCCACTTACATGCTCTATCTTCTCCTTCTTTGGTACAAATGCCCCCCCCCCCCCATTGGATGGAATTAAGGCATGCCCTAGAATTCTAGATAAAAAGAAACAAACAAATGCTTATACTTTCTCTATTAAGTACTTTAAACAATCATATGACAAAAATTATGTTGCCATATGACCCACTGTCATAAGTAATGCTTATTTAGATTATATGTCAACCTTCCTGGGGAGAATTCTGGGAATATGATTTGTTGGGTCTTTAGGAAACAAATAGAATTTTGTTGAAGTTCCTGGACATACCTTAGTTTGGACATGTCCAGGATGGTCTCTAGACAATAATTTCTCAGAAAAACACTGTAGTGCCATGTCCCTGCCCTGACTATACAAGGGATGGTATGTATTACTGTGATATGGGTAAAAGATTTTATTAATATTTTTAGAATTGTGCTGATCACCCATCAAATCATTGGCAAAGTTTAGCTAAAAGAAGACTATTTCTCACTGGACTACACTATCTAGAGACCTCTTTAACTGATTTCTCCACCACATCCCTTAGAGGATACCTCTCCTGCTTCCCCTGCCTTTCTAGTTTTATTTGGTGTTTCATCTCCTCCCATTAGATTGTAAGTTCCTTGAGGGCAAAGGCTATTTTTCATAATTGTATCCCCAGTGCCTACTACAGTGCCCAGAACATAGTATATTCTGAATGAATGTTTATTAACTTATTAAGGAATGAAAAGTTCCTTAATATGTTCCTTTTTCATAGAAAACATTGTGCTAATTGCCTCAAGCCTGAGAGCTACAAAGTCTGCTCAGTAAAAGGCAAAGTTGTATCAAAGAGAATGATCCAAACATTCCCTACCAGAAAAACAAACTGTCTGAAAAATACAACTTGTTCAGACTTTGATATTTATCTTGATGGACAGCCTAGTGAATTAATATGCTAATATGTATATGTGAAACAGGTGTTGCAGATGGATGAGCTGAGCTCAGAATTGAGTAGGAGGAAGAGATCAGGCCAACTTTCAAATAATCCTGAATTGCTTGCTGTCCTGGAAGTCTATCTGTTTAATACTAATAGAATACTAGAACACTATGATCTTAGAAGAATGAAAATTACCAGTAACCCAAAGGCAATAGAAAGATGTATAGGGGAAATATGTAGGCATCACCAAATTATTAAAAATTATTTGAATGTAAGATATTGTATCAAAGAAATTATACAAGATATGTAATTAATAAAAAGAGGAGATGGCTGTCATGCAATTCAATTCCACAAGTAATAAATGTCAGTCATCATGCTAGGGTTGGGGATACGAAGATAAAACTAATCAGTCTCTGTCATCAAGGATCTTACTTACAACAAGGATTTTTCTAAAGGGAAACAACATATATAGAAAGAAAGAATGAAAAAGAAAGAAAGAAAGAAAGAAAGAAAGAAAGAAAGAAAGAAAGAAAGAAAGAAAGAAAGAAAGAAAGAAAGAAAGAAAGAAAGAAAGAAAGAAAGAAAGAAAGAAAGGAAGGAAGGAAGGAAGGAAGGAAGGAAGGAAAGAAAAAGAAAGAGAGAAGTCTGTTTTAGTTAAATTTAGCTTTGACATTTGAATCCTTGGGTCAGGCCTCAGACAAGTCAGTTCTGCCTAATGACACATTTTTATGTAGAGTAGAATATCTCCTAATTTTTCTGAAATCTGAAAAAGATTTGTAATATAATCTTTGCTCGTTAGTACTCACTGAGGTAGTGTGATGTAATGAATTATGAGATGGCCCCGAGGCCAGGAAGACCTAGTTCAAGTCTTGCTTCTGCAATATATTGACTGTGTGACCTTTGACAAGAGACTGGACATCTTAATATAATAGACAGTCCTCTAAGCCTATAAGTTGCAGAGAAGATGTTGACTTGCTCTGGTAGAAGAAGTTTCTTCAGGTAAGAATTCCTATGTCCATAGTTTAGGGTTAGAGTTGAAATGGTTCCCCAAAGGGTTGACATGTGGAAAGGAAGAGAGTGAAGTTCTTTCTAATCCCTATCCTTAAAATCCAGAAATTTTAATTATTTAACCATTTGAAAAATAATTTTGATAATACGTGGATTTCTTTATAAATCAAAATCAAACATTTATTAAACATTATAGAAAGCACAACATTCTACTAGACATTGAGGATAAAATATTAAAAATTAGTTTCTTGTCCTTGAAGGTTTTATAATCTAGTTAATGAGATTAGATTTAGAATAGAGATGAGAAAGTGGTACTTAAGTACTGAAGAAAGAACTTGAAGAACTGCAAGTAGAAAGGAATCTATTCTAAACAGGGGAAACCATGAGGAAAGAAGGGGAAAATAATCATGAATGAGCCTTGAACATATGTCACTGAGAAGGAAAGAAGGGTGGTCATGTGTGTATTTAACATCTATTACATGCCAGGCACTGAGGTAAGCACTTTACAAATATTATTTGATCTTTACAACAACTCTGTCACACAGAAGCTATTATTTCCCCCATTTACAGTTGAGGAAACTGAGGTAGATGGAGATGAAGTGACTTGCACTGGGTTACCCATCAATAAGTGTCTGAAGACAAATCCTTCCTTACTCCTGATCAAGGACTCTCCACTTTACCACCTAGTTGGTCTTTCATAACCATACCTACCAAAGGAGTACAGCTGGGTAGGAAATTAAAAGCTATTGGAGTTTACTAAGCAGAGGAGTGATTTGGAAGATTACTTTGGGTGCTGAATGGAGGATGGACTGGAGAGGGGAGAGACCTGAAGGAGATCAGTCTTATTGTAGCAGTCTAGGTTTAGCTGTGTGAGTGGAAGGAAAGAGTTACATATAAGAGAAGGGAAGGTAGAAATGAAAGAACTTGGCAGCAGATGGGATATTTGGGGAAATCTGAGAGAAGAGTTGAGGACAACATCAAGAATGCAAGCCCATGTGACTGGGAAGAGTTTGATGCTCTGGACAATAATTGAGGTCAGAAGGGAGCATTTGTGGGTGAGGAAGATGAGTTTTGTTTTGAATATGATGAGGTGAGAATTGGGGAAGATTTCTGAATAATTTGACATGAAGAAGAGCAAAGAAGAGGGGGCTCTCAGAAAATGGCCTTTTTTGTTTTGTTTTGTTTTATTTCTCCCCAGGGAAGTGAGACAAGATGAACAGCAGAAAGAGAGGAAATAATGGAAGGCCTGAAGATGGATGGATAGGTTGAAAAAAATCTGTTGTGATAAGTGGAGTAATGAATCAGTTAGAGAGATGTCAAAGTGTTGCCTTGTGGCAGTGAGGGCCAAGTTGAGATTATATAAAATAAATTTGTGATGGATACAATCAGTGTAATTTTGTAATTTTCTTAGCTTTGTTCAGGAGTAGGTGAATAAAAGCAAAGGATGGGGATATAATCCAAGGCTGAGTTTTGGCAGGACAAGATCAAAGATAGATTAAGAAGGGGACAGGGATTTGAGTGTAAAGGATAGCATAGAGTGAAAGTGGTTCTCCAAGGGGTTGAAATAGGGAAAGGCAGAGAACATAGCTGGTGCAGGGGTAAAGCCTGGGAAAGGAATGACGGGAAAAGGGTGGTGACAGCAAAATGTCATCAGGGACAACATGAGACAAACCTTGGTGCTTGCTTTTAGGAAAAAAAATGGATTCTAGTGAAATACACAAATAGCTACTACAGATGCCCTTAGGGAGAATACAGCCCAAGTCAAAAGAGTATAGGAGTGAGAAAGAGACTTATGCCCTGCCTGCACCCGCACATCAGAAGGGGAAAGGAAGTCAAGAGGTTGATGTGCCTTGGTGTTTGGCAGCTAGGTATGGTAATCAATAGAGCAGGGGGCCTGAAGTCAGGAAGATCCTAGTTAATATCTCTATGAATAGGGGACTTTTTTATTTTTTTCTTTGTATTCTCAGTGCCTACCTTACTTCTCAGCACACAATGGATAATTAATACATATTTGTTGAATGAAGGATAAAGGGAAAAGAAATCAGTCTTCTATGTGTGTGTGCCTGGGATAAGATAGAGGTTATAAAGCTAGGTAGTTGAATAATTATTCTCCATCAGGTTAACCTGTGGGGTCCCAAAAAATCTGGGTAAAGGCTCGAACCAGCTTTACAGATTTCAAATGGGAACCTGTCCTTTAGCTTCCTGCTGGTGAGTGTGCTGCAGGAAAGATGATAGGAACATCCCCTGTAAACCAATTTTGATGCTTGTCTCTTTTTTATGTGCCTGTCACCTTGCATTCAGTGAAGTCAGACTGGTTAATTTCACTGTGCAAGCACAATCATCATCCTACTAGGTTTCTTTTGGTTCTTACTCAGCAACCAGAGCTGTAACATTCAAATTCATCCTGATAGGAAATACCTAAACATGGGAGAAGTGAGGAGGAGGAAAAGCCTTTGCCTCTTAAAAAAAAATATGTTGATGCTTTTCTTCTTCATAAGAGATCTGTAGCATCCTTTTAAGACAAGACCTAAATCCTTGTCTTGACAGCAGCCCTAAAAATGCTCCTTTACAAATATTTGTCTGTTCCCTAATGACCTGAGTTAGCACTCAGATTGTGTTCTTTGTATACTGTATTTATGGAAATGATATGATCTGAAGCCCGAATGCTTTATGATTGGTAATCTGTGTCTTGTTACATGGGATTTATGAGACCTTGGGGGGCTGCCTTCATCAACAGCCTGGATCTTAGAGAACAGAATATTGAATGTGTGCTCCTATCTGTGCTAGGGAATTCAGGATTCATGGTGCCTTGCTTCTATGCTGGTTCTCTTTTCTGTTGACCCCCTTTGTTAAATATTCTAGGTGTAAGATAATGCCCTACTCTACACCAGTTTCTGAAGGACATGGCAAAAGTTGTGGTTCTGCTTATATATTTCTTACTAACTTCTGGTCTTTTTGGTGCTTTGGAATCAAAATGAACTGGGCTTCACTTTCCCCATTTGTGAAATGAAGTTAAACTAGATGATGATCTAGTGCCTAATAAAACATCACACAATGCAAGAAACTTACCTGATCTACTTCTTTCCCTTGTGCCTTTGCATCCCCAGTGCCCAGGCCAGAACCTGGTAGACATTAGACATTTAATAAAGGCCTGATGTGGTGATGGATGAAGCATTGTGTGTAGAGTGTTGTAGTAGGCCCTGAGTGATGCCAAGTTTAGATAAGACATGACCTCTGCCCTCAATGAGCTCATAGTCTTATAGAGAGACAATTACAACACCAGCTCAGAGAGCTAGAATATATATTATTAAGTAATAGTGGTGTTGGAGCTAAAAAACAGGTATGTGAGATTTGGGGAAAAGGTCAGGACAAATCAGGGGCCTAAGTTCCTTTCTATCCCTTGTATTTTATAATTTTATGTACTGTGGTCAGGACAGAATGCAGCCCTCACTATTCCATTGACTTTGAGCACTTCCATCCTGTTTACCATGTAAACCAGGTAGCCTATGTTCCTACAGAATTCTGGTGGTGACATTAACCCATTTCATGGGTTATAGCAACAAAGACTAGAGAACCTGCACCTCTGTCCTAAATACAGGTACAGTCACCATAACTTAGCAGACTAAAAAACAGGCAAGGGTTCACACCAAAAGGCTATTTCTTTTGTAAATGTCATTACAAATACTATCCTTTTTCTTGAAATCTGGGTCACTCTGAAAGGCTGCATGGATGAAAGGAGATACAAGGAAATTGTGACAAGATACTTACAATGTCTTCCCTCTATAGATTCCCTAGGAAAGAGGATTTGAGAGGTTGAAAGAAGGAATGTTAGAGGAGATATGGCCCCTGACACACTGACTACCCTTTTGTACAGTCTATGGTATTCAGCCAACCCCACAAATGAGTGAATTCCATGTCCCTGTACTGATAACCACCCTCCTGTTAGCCTCTCACCATCCTGCACTTAGCAGTTTCATCAAATCACACAGTGGCAGTGACAGGCCAGAAGGTCTTTCCTGGCTTATGGACCAGATCTGTGTCTGTTGTCGAGGTCAGACATCATTATCTTAAGGAACACCTGGACACTTTTCTGGTGGCCCATTAAGCATTTTTCACTTTCCCAGTGGGGGTAATAAAGGAGGAGAAAGCATCAGTGGCCAGCTGACCTTAGAAACTTTGCCCAGTGACTTGGCATCATGGGAAATTCCTGGAGTTCATCCCATCTCATACACAGTTCTTTCCACCCTTGTTTAAAGATACTGGGTAACAAATTATAAATAAAAATAGTCATTAGAATTTTAGTTTTGCTCTCGTATCCCCAAACCCAGTCTATCTTTATTTGTGTTGTGTTCCTTTACTTTTTTAAAGCTATTACTGTACAAATGATATAGTAACATAGCCTGGTGTTTTTTAATGATTCCATCTCCTTAGTTGGATGTAACCTTCATTTTGCAGATGATGAAACTGACACAGTGAGCTTCATTGACTTATTTAGAATCCTGTAGCCCAAGAAGGTAAAGTCAGGACCGAAATTAAAATGTAGACAACTGATTCCCAGCCCAGAACTCCTTTCCATCTGTCTGTGCCAAAAAAAAGTTGAATCATACATCTAGAGCAAACCTTAGAGGTATTGTAGCCCATTCCCACTTATGTTATAAATGAAATCTGGAGGAACTAAGTAACTTTCTCATGGTTGCACAGGTAATAAACATTAAAGGCAAGGGATTTTCTTTTCTTTTTTGTAAATAGTATTTCATTTTTTCTAATTAAATGTAAAGATAGTTATCAACATTCATTTAAAAAAGATTTTGATTTCCAAATTTTTCTCCCCCATCTCCCTCCCCAAGACAGCAATCAATCTGATATAGTTTATATATGTGCAATCATGTTAAATATGATTAAATATAAAAAAAAGTAAAGTAACACAACACAAATAAAGATAGACTGGGTTTGGGGATAGGAGAGCAAAACTAAAATTCTCATGGCTCTTCCACATTAGTTTCATTGTGAAAGAAGAATCAGGAAAAAAAGGAAAAATGAGAAAGAAAAGAAAACAAAAAAAGTGAAAATAGAATGCTTCCATCTACATTCAGATGCAATAGCTTTTTCCCCCTCTGGATGTGGAGAGCATCTTCTATCATCAGTCTTTGCAGTTGTCTTGGATCATTGTATTGCTGAGAATAGCCAAGTTTTTCATAGTTGATCATCACACAATGTTGCTGTTACTGTGTACAATGTTCTCCTGGTTCTGCTCACTTCACTTAGCATCAGGTCATATATGTCTTCCCACTTTTTTTTTTCTGAAATCGGCCTGCTCATCATTTCTTATACAGTAGTATTCCATTATATTCATATACCACAACTTGTTCAGCCATTCCCCAACTGAGGAGCATTCCTTCAATTTCCAATTCTTTACCACCACAAAAAGAACTGCTATAAATATTTTTTGTGCATGTAGGTCCTTTCCCCCTTTTATGATTTCTTTAGGATACAGGTCTAGTAGCATTATTTCTGGATTGAAGGGTATGCACACTTTTATTGCCCTTAGGGCATAGTTCCAAATTCCTCTCCAGAATGGTTGGATCAGTTCACAACTTCATCAAGAATGCATTAGTGCCCCAATTTTCCCACATCATTTTCCTTTTCTATCATATTAACCAATATGGAGATGTGAAGTAGTACCTCAGAGTTGTTTTGATTTGCATTTCTCTAATCACTAGTGATTTGAGCTTTTTTTCATATGACTATAGATAGCTTCGATTTCTTCATCTCAAATCAAGGCAGGGAGTTTTTAAACAAGTCCCCTGCCTCCAGAGCCATTGTTCTAGGAAGACAAGAAGAAAACAGTTTCTTTTGTCAGGCCTACTATGTGCCAGGCACTGTACTAAGTATTTCATAATTATCATCTCATTTGATTCTCCCAGCAGCCCTGAGATATGTGTTATTATCATTTTCCAGGAAGCTAAAGTAGAGTTTAGGTGACTTGGCCAGGGTCACAGTGTCTGAGTCCAGATTTGAACTCAGGTCTTCCTGACTTCAGGTCTTGCTCTCTAATTTATATTTAGTACTTAGTAGATTTATGATTTCATCAATCCAAAGCAGAGTAGGTGATGACCCATTCATTCTCATCCTGGGCAATTCTCTTTCATGTCTTGCTATGAAGTCAACACAGTAATTCCATGTAACATTCTTAGGGTTTGCTTTCCTCTAGGTCTTTTAACCTTACATATAGATAGGTATGACAACTGGGCTTTTGGTTTATTATCACCTCCTTTTCAATCATAAATCTTATCTCCTGGATACAAGTCATCATTTGGAATAATTTTATGCCTCTTTACATCCACCATGTGACTTTTCCATCACCCAGGGACCACCTACAATTTTTATTGTTGGAGAAGCCCACTTTACAGGACTCTTGGCCTCATTATTGAGAAAATATTAGTGTTAATAGGGTGGCTTTCTTTGTTTGTTTCATGGGGTCATTGAAAGTGCTGCACAATTTTACCAAATCCAACCTAACCTACTCTCAGCTAATTTGTATTTAATAATATGTATGTAAATGTTGTTGATGGCCAGGAAGAGAATTTATAAGGTACTTTTAATGTTATAAATTTAATGTGTCAATGAGAACTTTTGTTAGCTATAATTTTCTTTATAATAAAAAGGAAAGAATAACCTAATCAATTACAGATTGGAACACTGAATTTTTTAATCAAAGAATTAGATTTAATCACATTTGAAAGCTTCCAGATTCGAAATGGATATTGGGATCTCGGCTTTCCTTAGCATTCCATCCATTTCACAACCCTCCAGGTGTGTCTGTATTTCATCCTCCAAGAACTACTTCCTCTTTCATATTCTTTCTCACTCAGGAAGTCGCAAAGAGGCACATATCACCTCCATGTAAGAAATAATATTCCTATAAATAGAGACCTCCAGAGCAGAATAGATTGCCTTAGGACCCAGCAGGTTCCTCATCTCTGGAGGTGTTCAAGCAGATGCTAAATTCAATTCAATAAGCATTAATTAAGTACCTGCTACATGCTAGACACTATACTGAGGGCTAGGGATCCAAAAAAAAGGCAAAGGATAATCTCTGCCCTCAAGGGTCTTACAATCTAATGAAGGAGACAACATGCAAGCATATACAAAGAAAGTTATATACAATATAAAAGGAAATAACTAAAAGAGATAAAACACTAGAATAAAGAGGGGTTAGAGAAAACTTCTTGGAGAAAGTGGGTTTTATGCTGTTCACTCCAGGGAAAGAACACTGGAGTCTGAATGCAGATAAAAGTACACTATTTTCTCTCTCTCTTTTTTTCTTTCTTGTGTTTTTCCCTTTTGTTCTAATTCTTCTTTCACATCATGACTACTGTGGAAATATATTTAATATGATTGTAAATGTATAGCCTATATCAGAATGCATACTGTCTTGTGGAGGGAGAAGGAAAGGGAAGGAAAAAAATTTGAAACTCAAAATCTTATAAAAGTGAATGTTGAAAACTATCTTTACAAGTAATTGGAAAAAATAAAATTCTATTAAGTGGGTAAAAAAAGATGGTGGGATTTTAGTTGAGACTTAAAGGTTACTAGGGAGGTTAGTAGTTGGAGTTGAGGGGGATAGTGTTCCAGGAATGGGGGACATCCAGAGAAAATGCCCAAAGCTTAAGATGAAGGGTCCTATTCATAGAATAGCCAGGAGGCCAGTGTCATGGATCAACCACTTGTTGAGGGCATTTGTAAAGAGGATTCCTATTTATGAGCAGGTTGAACTAGGTGACTTCTGGATTTCCTGCCAATTCTGAGATTTTCTGCTAGCTTTACATAATTTGCATTTTCTGGTTTGGGAGTTTATACTGGTATAAGAAGACTGATAAGGAGGCTGGCAAATAAAGTCAATGAACATATCTCTCCATCTATAGACAATAGATCTATCCATTGACACACTGTTAGGAATATGAAAAACAATTACTTTTTTAGTTGGTCAAATATTTATTAAGCAACTACCACATGTCAGGCATTATGCTAAGTGTTAAAAGTTTCAAAGACTAGGGCTGCCAAAAATAAAATTACTGTAGTCATTCTTTGGTATCTTCAGTGACTGAGGCTGTCTCCCAAAATGAATCAATTCACTAGATCTCTGAGGATGGACTTCTAGATGAGAGGAGAGGTGGGGGTGGGATGTATCAGTGCTCAAAAAGGAGCCAACATAATGCTCTCAACATTTGTTTTGTCTTTTTGAGGTTGGGCATGGGGAGAGGGAGGGAAAGAAGTGACTTCTCTCTTTTTTCCCCATTCCCCAGCAGTTCTAGAAGCAGAGGCCCATGGCAAGCCATAAGAGCTTGCCTAAGTGGCCTGAGAGGGAAAGTCTCTGGATTTCAAGTTCCTGGCTACCTTCTTTTTTTCTGCTATTTCGTTTTCTATGAATAGGTCATTGATAAAAATTTCAAAGTAGACTTTACAAACCCAGGATATGGCAACAAATAGGGCATAAATGGAATTCCCAGTAGGGAAGCACCCAGCAGAAGCAGGTATAAGTTTGCCCTCTTGATCTAAAAGAATTCCTGTCTCTCAAACTCCTGCTCAGCGAAGTAAGAGGAGCATGAACCAAGGGTTGGTTTGAGAGCATGAGTCTGGAATTGGGAGTCAGAAAATGTGGATGTGGGTTTTGCTAAATGCACTTACAAGGCCCATGACCTTCTGCAAGGTATTTAGCCACTTTGAGCCTCAGCCTGTTAAAAGTGAAAATAATCAGCGCCGGCCCCAGCGTTGGGAGACCTGGGATCGGTTCCAGCCTCAGATACTTAACACCCACACAAAATAACTGGCCGTGTAACCTTAACCCCGATTGCTTTAAAAAAAAAAAAGTGAAAATAATCTTCCTCTTGTCTACCTGGTACAAATGTTGTGAGACCCATGTGAGTTAATGCAGGTAAAGCATTTTCACCAGGTATATAAATATCACCTATAAGAATTACCATTCTGCAGTTTGTTCAAAATAAGCTCATCCTTTAAACAATGGCAAGGGATTGTCCTGGGTTGGTTGATGGGACCAATTGTCCATTTTGTTGAAGTCAATCAGATTTGATTATATGATCTTTCCTGGACACTAATCACACTGTAGCATTTGTAGGGATTATTCCATTTATGGATTCCTAAGCCCTAACTGGAAGTTTCCCTTCTATTTCGCCCCTCAACCACTTTATTGTCATCAGCATGTGCTCTATATATCTTGGGCCCTGTTATTATAATGTTTATGTACCTGGCCCAGCCCTGTGAAACAAAAAAATAGCTGTGCACATAAACAGATGCCCAGACTCCCTAGGGAACAAAGCAAATGCCCAGAAAGGTATGGCTGCAGATGAAGCAAATTAAAGATCCTTTTAACACATGAACTTCTTTAATGTACTACATGGTGGTTTTCCTTTCCTAAGATAAGTCCTAAGTAAAGATATAACATAGAAAAAGGTTCTTCTCTATCTACCCTTTCTATGGTTCTCTTCCTTCTTCTCCTGGAGCCCCTACCTTGGAACTCAAGGTCCTCTTGCTGTTGACTATAACCCAAGACCTAAATCTGTCCAACCAGTGTAATATCCAGTGTTACAAATGTATTATCTCTTCTCCTGCCATCAAAATTTTATTTGTCTAATTAATACTAGGATATGATCATAGCTTAATGTGTTTGCTTAGAGGTTTTCAAAAAGATTGGGGGTAGGGAAGAACAGTAATGCCAAGTCTTAAGTCTCAGAGGAAAAAATATTCAATAGTAGAATTTGAAGTTTCAGTGATAAGTTAAAATAAATTGATATTGTGAGTAGTTCTCAGGAAGCAATGTCTTCTATATTAGTGTATGGCCAGCCCTTATATTTTCTTCTCCTTAAAAAATTATTATAAACAATAATCTTAGCAAAAAAGAGAGAAATAAAATCCTATTATATGCTACAAATTTGTTAATACAATCTCACTTCATTTATTTCTATATTTGTAACCAAAAAGGCTCTTAAGTTCTCCAAAAACAGCAGATTTTATTTGGACCATTTGGTAAGGGACATGTTATAAAAATGCACTGCTCAATTCAGATCAAGTGAATGTTGAAGAGGCCTTCAAATTTTCTACCTGCTATATAAGTGGTTTACAGAATCATGGGTCATATGAGCTTCAGTAAAGCTTAGATATTCTCCAGTATGATACCTTCCTTTTACAATTTCAAGATCCACTGAGGTGAAATGACTGTCCATAGTTATACTTACTATTACCAATAGAACCAGGATTAACACATAGATCAACTGATTCCATAGGAGGAGAGAAAGGAGAGAGGAAGGGGAAAAGGCAGGGAAGGTTTTGCCTCCCCAGAGACCATGGCAGGAACACTTTCAGTTTCTGAAATCCTGACCCACTGTCCTGTTCTGTGAGTTAAAGAAAATCCTGAATTTCAATTAGAGGTTAATGAAAACAAACATGTAGATATTTTTTCCCCTTCATTCTGAAATCTGATTGTGGATGCTTAAGATACCTTGCCATAGACCCATATAAGAAGAGGATTTGCAAGTTTCCATTACAATGTGCTTTGTCAGGGACATGGAATAGATAGATAGATAGATAGATAGATAGATAGATAGATAGATAGATAGATAGATGTATATTTACACATATATGTACACATATGTAATATATACACACATACATGCATATAGTATAATTATATACATGTTATGAATGTAAAACTCTCCATGTTATATATTATTTTATATTATATAATTAATGTTTTATTTATACATGTATTATATAATCACATCTATATTATTATACATATGGTACATGGATATAATTATTATAAGTACCTTGTTTACATATGTATATATACAAAATACATGTGTGTATATGTATACATGCTTGAATGCATGCATGTGTCAACAAGAAAAGAAAGCTGAATGAAAAGAAAGCTGAACCAATCTGTTCAATTCACTTGGATTTAATTCAGCAAATGTTTATAAAATACCTCTGCAGTTGCAAGGCCTTATGCTAAGGGCCCAGGATACAGAGACAAAATGAAAAGTCCCCAACCCTCAGGGAGCTTACATTCCAATAGGAGATATCCTATATGAATAGATAAAATCAGCACAAGATAAATTAAAGGAGAACACACTTATAGCTAGAGAGATCAATAACAACTTCCCAAAGGAGTTTGTGTTTGAGTTAAATCTTTAAGGAATTTAAGGATGGTGAGGAGGGAGCATTTTCAGGGTTTAGAAGCAACTCGTGCAAAGTCAAAGAAGTGATATATGGAATGTTAAGCTCAAGAAACAATGAATGAGACAGTCTGGCTTGAGCAGAGAGTGAGAGCATGAAGAGATAGTGCAAAATGTCTGGTGAGATAGACTGGAGAAGACTGAAAGGCTTTAATGTCCTAGCTGAGGAGTTCCTACTTTGTCCTAGGGACAATAAATAGCCACTGAAGCTTCTTAAGGAATGAGGTGACATGGTCAGGACTCTGCTTCAGGAAAATGATTTTATAGTTAGAACAGAGATGTCAAACACATTCACAACACTCCAGCATGCAGCCAGAACAAGATTAAAATGTAATTGGAAAACATTTAGCAAAATAAATTAAAATATAATGAAATGTAGATAATGCTTTCAAGAAAATATTTAGCCTGCAGAGATCATTACGTAGAGTTTAGTGACACTCATTTCTATTTGACTTTGCTACCGAGAGAAGATATAGTGCATGGATCAGAAACTCAAAGTTGGAAGTCCAATCAGGAGACTATTTCAAAAGTTCAAGCAACAGGTGGCCAGGTCTAGAAGTAGGATGGTGTCTATGTGTGTTGAAAGGAGTGATTTGGAAACAATCCACATTATGGAAGTGAAATGGATAAGATTGGCATCTGAATATGAAAGGGGCTAAGGAAGAATGAAAGGTTGAAGGTGACTCCGAGATTGTGCACCATAGAAAGAAACAGAAAAGTCAGTAGGAGGGATGGATTTAAGGGGGAAGATAATGAGTTCCATATTGGATGTATTAAATTTGAGATTCCCATGAGGCATTCAGTTGGAGAGGTCCAGCAGCTAGAACTGGAGATCAGGATAAAGGGGAATGCTTCCAATTTTTAAAGAGGGATCATGTGGGCCTGCCTTGAGGACATGCCATACATACTCCCTTTGGATGGCCAGAGATCTTCGCATTCATATGGTTTCTTCAGATATTCACATGCACTCAGGGAATTGTACAAGATATGGATTTAGAAGATATGAAATCTTGAAAATGGTCACCATGATCTGAGACCTAAGAGGCTAGAACAGTGGTGTCCCACTCAAATAGAAATAGAGACAAGTGTAAACCATATGCAGGTGGCAGCTAGGTGGTTCAGACTACTGGACTTAGAGTGAGGAAGACCAAGGTTCAAATCTAACCTCTGACACTCACTGTTGTGACCATAGGCAAATCAATTAACCTCTATTTGCCTTAATCCGCTGGAAAAGAAAATGGCAAACTGCTTCAGTATCTTTTTCAAGAAAACTCCATATGGGGTGACAAAGAGTCAGACATAACTGAATGACTGAACAAACAATACCTAAGGAGCAGCAAACCACCCATGAGACTCCATGTTGACTTATGAAACCAGATATTAATAGTGTCTATGCTATTGTATTTTTTATTTATTTTGTCAAATATCTCCTAATTATGTCTGGTTCTATAGCAATGGGGAGTGTCTAGGCCAAAGGTGGGGAACTTGCAGCCTTGAGGTCACATATGGCCCTCTAGGTCCTCAAGTGCAGCCCTTTGACTGAACCCAACTTCATAGAACAAATCCCCTTAATAAAATTATCCATCCTGTAAAATTTGGACTCAGTCAGAAGTCTATACCCAAGGACCTAGAAGACTACATGTGGCCTTGAAGTTTCAAGTTCCCCACCCCTGGTCTAGACCAAAACCCACTGGACTTCACTATGGACTATAATATGAGAGACAGTATTTGAAGCCTCAACAATAGAGAAGGGAGAAATTCAGATCAGTTAAGACAGAAGGCAGGAGGGAAAACAACTTCACTCAAATCTAGGCAAGGTCCCACAAGTAATGCCATTCTGGGACCCACAAAGGGGAAGAGAGATAGGCGTATCAGGGAAATATGCACTGGGGAGAAACTCAGACCTACTCCTTAGCTGAAAATATGAATCATGTGGGTTTTACTGGTCCTGAGGGAAAGTGAGACCCATCAGAGAAGAATGTTGCTTTGTACCATTTGGAAAAGGATAATTTTCCTGGTGGTTGAGACACTGGGGTACAAAGATTGTTCAATATTTCGTGGTGGTTTAAAATGAAACTTTTCCAACATCTGGAATCTTGTTAACCTGAGTCCTTTCAAGGTGACTGAGAATCTTTGTGGGAGTGAGAAATGGAGAAGTTAAACAAGATAGATACTGATGTTCCCAGGGTTTTCTAGGGTAGGAACATGAATCTTGTAGACTATGTAAAGGACCTACCCAAGACCGTACTTCAGTTTATACCGTTAAATGAAGAAGGTAACATTTTTATTCATCTTAGAGGATGATGTTTGAGAAAGATGTTGAATGAATGAATGAATGAACAAGTATACATTAACTGCCTACACCATCCCTGACACTGTGCCAGGTACTAGAGATATGAATAGAAAAGAGAATCAGTTCTTGCCCTTAAATAGCTTGCATTCTAATATAACTGTATGTAGGGGAGTGGGAAGAAACCAGGGAAAGGAATTCTGGTATGGAGACTCACAGTTCAGCCCCAGGGCAGAGTACCAATGCTGAATGGATTAACTAATTTAGGATAAATGGTTCTTGGTCTCAAGAGGTCTAGAGGTCTATTTAGGTCCAGAAGGTAAGGAGAAGAAAGGAAAACATCTGGGCAGATGAAAAAATGCTAAGTAAGCCTTGGTTACCCTTAACTGGGTAAGCCTTGGTTCCCAGGTGGATGGCAAGATGGGATGAATTTAAGACTGAGACACAGAGGTAGAAATCAGTTGGTTGGCTTCTCAGACTAGGCCTCATGGAAGTCTTTATTTTTAGAGGAATTATCACTATCTAAGCCTCAGATCTTCAGTTAAGAAACTCAATTGCATCAGTTCTCCCAGGGCTGATTTGGCTCTGAGGAACTGATTCAACTAACCAAACTAGCAAAAACGTAGATTTATAAATCAAATAAATATTTAGAGAATATGATTTTCCAGTGACTGGAATTTTGTGTCTCCTGCACAAGACCCACCCCATCCCTTCCTAGTATCATGTGCTTGGAAAACTCAATAATCAGAAGTTTGCTGATTATACATGGAATCAAAGCAAAGAGAATTGTGTGTCTTGGGAGATATTTTGAAAGAAGTACACATTTCAAATGCTTGGAATATATGTCTTCAAAATACATTATATTACTCCTTTAGAAGTTATTAGAACAAGAGTTTGGGTAGCTCAGGTGATGGTGCATCAGATTTTTAATCTGAGGGCATTGGGTTTGAGGCCCTATTCAGGAAGTAAGTTCCTCCTAAGGAAGGAGGCTTAGTTAATGGAAAGGGCATATTACTGCTGTCACTGACTGACCTTTGACATATATACATATATATATATATATACATACACATATATGTGTGTTTGTGTATGAGTATGTAAATATTGTATATATGTGTGTTGGAAATATATAGAATTAAGAATGACTAACAATTTGGGGATAGGGAGGAAGAAACAGAGAGAGACAGAGACAGGGAGACACACACACAGAGAGAGAGAGAGAGAGAGAGAGACAGAGAGTTTCACGCCAGATGATTTCTAAAATCTTTGACTGCAAACATTCTTTGTTTGCATACATTGTAAAAGTGACTAGAATATAGAATATGGATTATAAAATATAGGTTACTATTCATTCTTTATCTATCCTACCACCATCTACCCCATCTTCTCCATAGCTACAGAATAATCTTCCTAAATTATGAAAGTCTAGTTCATAGCAGAGCCTAGTTTCTTTATAAAGTCTCACTTTACAGCCCTCTCAGTTCTACTTCCCTACACAGGCTCTAACTGTGGTCAGTATGGGGTGGGGGGTGGGGTGGATTGCAAAGCTGAATAGCTGTCATTCTTTCACAACTCCTGGTTTTACCTGCTCAAGTGAAAGGGCATAGGATTTAGTGAGGAGATTTTTGGTACATTTCCTTGTTTTAACACATATGGGTTGTATCATCAGAATATCATTTCAGCTCTTAGAGCCTCAGTTTCTTCATCTGTAGGATAGGGATAATACAGTTCATATAGCTTAATTCCTATAGTTCTTTAAGAGTTAAAAACAAACAGTATTCTTCCTTATGAGAAATGTCCTTTTGCCTAAACAGGGACTTGAACCCTGGACCTTCAGATTAAAAATCTGATGCTCTGCCACTCTGTAGTGCCAATGCAATATTCATAGCAGCAGCGGTGACTAGGAATATACTGGAAAAGTTCTGAATTGCAACCTATAATAGACTTTCCATATAGAAGACAGAAGCAAAACATATATTCAGACACCAGAAAGCCAAATCCCAACACCAGAAAACTGAATCCACAACCACAAATAGTTCAAACAATAGCAACAAAAAAGCTAATACATCTTATCACTGCAGGAAGCAACACCATTGAAAAGCCTTCTCACAAACAAATACTCACCATCTAATTCTAGCTGTTTCCTTGTCTTCATTCTCTCTCTTCTTCCACTGTACTAGCTGCTCTGACACAGCTTTCTCTGGGCTCTGCTTCACCCATTCAGCAAACTCCTCCCACCACAGACTCCATGTGATTGCATTTGGCCTATTAAGGGGCAGGGAAGATCTTCAAATTTCCATTGTCATTACATACCTGTACTACTCAGACTCACATAATAATATTTTCTAATGGAGGGAGATACCATATTTCAAGAACACATATATTCCAAGTATTAGAAAAGTACATTCTTCTGTGCTCTGCTGCAGCCTCAGTGAATTATCTATCAACTCCATTTGCTTTGATTCCATGCATGCAAGTCATCTTCTCCTGCTTCCTAATTCAGGAACCTAATTTCTCAGTTCCCTTGGTTAACAGATCCAACTGACTCAGAGGATTGTTTCTTACAAAGTTCTATAGAGAGGTGATTATTGCTATTGCTCTTGTTGATATTTTGCAATTATTATTGAAATCTCTAACGGTGGGGGCCCATGCTGTACGTATCAATAACCTTTCCAGTGCCTAGTTCAGTGCTAACTACCCAACCCAGGTGCTCAATTAGATACATGTTGCTTCATTTAATACTGTTTATTCTCTTAGAGACCCATTCTCCCACCATCATCATTTCCCCATGATACGTCAAATGAGATAATATTCGTAAAGTGCATAGCACAGTGCCTTGTACATAGCAGATACTTAATAAATGCTTACTCTCTTCCCTTTTCTGCTGTTCACACATAAAGTCTGTAAGAAAATAACTCAGTAGGTAGGGGATGTCCTGCAAAACTAAGACCCAGGAGTATGATACCAGAGGCAGCAAGGTGGTATAGTAGAGTCCCATTCTTCAAGGTAGGAATATGCTCTCAGACACTCATTTGTGTGATTCCAGGCAAATTTTTTAACCTCTGTCTGCCTCCATTTCTTTATCTGTAAAAGGAGGATAATTGTACATCCCTCCACATGTTGTTTTTAGGATAAATTGAGATGCTGATTGTAAGTACTTAGTACAGTGTCTGGCATATTTACTTAGTAAATGCTATTTAATTTAATAATTCTATCTCTTTCCTCTGTCTCTATACTCTTCTTTTAATTGATTAAGGTGGAACTGGCAGCCATTTATTTGGCATGATTTGAGGGATGCCAGAAGGTATTCTCCTAATAAAGTAATTCACTTGCCTGAATGACTAAAATTTACAACATTATTAACTATTTTGGTCTTAGGGCAATAAAAGCAGGCATAATAATATACTAATTCTTCTCAGGAAGATCAACAGTCTAATTTGACTAGTTGGAGAAAGGGGGAAATAAGAGTGTAGAACACTGCCTGCCCCTACTTTATTTTGTAGGAGGAAGTTTTGCTTGACTATGGAAAGTATTTATTAGGTGGAGGAAGGTGGAGAAACAGAAAAGGGAAAGGGGGAGGAGAGAAGAGAGAAGGAAGGCCACTGAAAACTTTCTCAACATGTATAGCCTTTACAAAATTCTAGGGTTATAAACCAGGACAAGGACTTTACCTGGAGGTGCCTAAATTTAGAGACTGTGGATAGCACTTAGACTCTTTCATTGGCACCTAGTTAATGAGATTAATTAGTTAAAAGAGGAGGTTACCAAAAGGCACTTCACCCATGACTCCCACCCCCATTCACAGCTCCTCCTCAGTCCAAATCCACTCTCTTCCACTCAAAGCCCTCCTCAACAGAGACCTTGAGGTATCCTTGGGTATCAGCTCATGGAGATAGTGTCCTTGAGTCTCTGTCTCCCTCTCAATAGATCTCATACCTGAAGGATTATCTGCTACTTCCCCTTGATTAAATTTGTCTCAAAGGTAGGTTCAACAGAGGGTTTCCTGATGCTCATCTCAGGTACTAACATTTTTAATGGCAGCTCTATATTTCTCATTTCCTTTACAACTCAAAGCAGTCCTGTGAGTTAGGAAGCCTATTGTATGTTCTCCATTTTGTAGCTAAGGAAACTGAGTCTATTAAAGAAGTAAAGTGACCTTTCCATAGTCACCTGGATCTTTCTGATGTCCAGGCCATGAACTTTCTACTTCATCATACTGTCTCCTTCATAATTATGTGAAGTCCATAGGTTCTTGATAATTTTCTTTAAAATGTGAACATGTATTTTGTTTTTATAAGATTCTTACAAGAATTTTGTTTTGTTTTGTTACCTAAAGAACACCTCAAGTGATATAAAGAATACGAGACTCTTGACAAGAAGATATTCAATGGAAGGTAAACAGCTACTGTGCTCAGTGGATATGGTACTAGACCTGGAATCCAGGAAACTTAAGTTCAAATCAAGGATCAGATACTTACTAGCTGTGTGACCCTGGGCAAGTCACTTAACTTCTGTTTGCCACAGTTTCTTTAACTGCAAAGTAGGAATAATAATAGTACCTAATTTCCAGGTTTGTAGTGAGGATCAAATGAGATTAAATTTATAAAGTGTTTGGCATTGTAGGTGAAATATAAATGCTAGCTATGATTAGTAGATCCATTGTTTAGGGTCCTTTTATGGTAAGTTTGTCTTGACCATCTGAACAAGTAGCAAAGAGACCTTAAGCATGGTAGCCCCATAATCCTGACTACACCTATATATGAAAAATCTAGATTGAGAAACAAAGGGTGTGTCAGGAAAAAACTAGAGAATCAAAGGACTTGGATTCAAATCTTGCCTGTGACAGTCACTAAAATTGGGTAAGTCATAACCTTCTTGGGCCTACTTTCTTCGATGAAAGTGAGGAGAGGTCAGGATGAGATGCCCTCTGAGGTTCCTTTCAGCTCTAAATCAATGGCCTCTCCTTACCTGGGGAAGCCCCAATGTCTTGGATTATGTATGTGAAGGATTTGAGCAGAATAAGTCGTCCATCGACATTTAGAAATTCATCCCCTTAGGCCAGGTCTCCTGTTGACAGATAGTCCCCATATCATTTCTCCTCTGACATTTCAAGATGCTTATATTTCTGCACAAAAGATTTCTGACCCTGGAAATGACCATGCTTCATGGTTCATCCTAAAAAGACAATTTTGGATGGAGGGGTGTGTCAGATTGTAAAGCCTGAAAATGATACAATTCCACTAGCATTTGCCTCAAAGTCAGACCATAGAATTTTTTTTAAAGCTTTCCTCTGAAAGAAAATACTTTGATTTTTTTCCTTGTGATTGTCTAACTCAAAAATGTCTAAAGCTATAAGCTTCAAACTTGGCAGAGTGGTTGAGTTCCCCGTGAAAGGAAAATTGGGTGAAATTTGAAAAAGAAACATGCATTTTTTAAGTCATCCAAGTTTCCAATGAGGTGGAGCCATCATTTAAATTTCCTTTTGCTTTGTGGGCAGGCCCTTTTCCTTATCTCCAAGGACTGATTTTATTGACCTATAGGTTAATGCCTTATCTTTCCCTATCCTAATGGAGTTCCCAGCTATAAGGGAGATTCTTCTCCCCCAGATGACCTTGTGATGAGCACTCACTTTCTATGTTTTCTCAAGTTCAGGGCCAGAGGCAAAAGAGCATCCCTTTCTTCTACCTCCATTATTTGATTTCAGGAAAAAGTCTCAGTTTCCAAATCCTTCCCCACAGTCTGGTCCTTGCTGGAGGACTCATCCTTCAGGGTTTTATCCCATTGCCATGAGGCTATGATCCATTGTGTAAAGGCAAGTATCTCCCATGGTAGGGGGCTTCTAGTCCTTTAACCCCAATGGAATTGCAGGTTCTGAGCAAAGATTGGGCTGAGGGTGATAGGATTATAGAACTAGATCCAGAAGGGGCCACAAAAACCATCTAAACTGATGTATTTGCTTTACAATTGTGGAAATGGAGGCCTAGAGAGGTTAAAAGACTTGCCACACACATAAGTTTCAAAGGCGGAATTTCAATCTACATGCTGTTCTTCCTACCACAACATATGGAAGGTTCTTTCTCAATTATTCCAACTTCCACCACGATCAGAAGGCTCATATGGCAGGATGGGATACACTGATCAACTTTTCACAATTTTCCTGTACAAACCTGCTTAGATATTTTGAAAAGCAGAGGATACAGTGGAATGAGACCAAGACTGAGACTGAATCTAGTCCCTTGAGGACAGGGACTATTTTATTTTATTTTTTGTCTCTGTATACTGAGACCATGTCAGGGAGAAGGTACTTAAGTAAATACTTATTCATTGATTGACTAATTGAATGGAGTCCAGGTAGATAATCACTTAACTATGATAAGCCTCAGTTTCCGCTCCTGTAAAGTGGAGCAAATATATATACAGAGAGAAAGAGTCATGTAGAATTTGAAGTGTTATATAAATATCAGGTATATTTGCTATTACGAAACTCTGCTCCTTAATATGACATTGTGCAAATTACCTAATTAACCTAATCCTCAGTTTTCTTATCTGTTAAATGTCATGGTTAGTCCAGCTGACCTCTGTGGTCTCTTTGCACTCTAGTGCTGTGTTCTGGACTGATCTGACCAACCTACCATTGAGTGAAGTGACATAAATCAACCAGAATTAGATAATTTGACAAAGACTTCAATCAAATGACGAGTGAGAGGCGGAAATGAGCAGTCAGGCCTGTGGAATTTTTAGTCTTGATTTCTCTGAGCAGATCTCCAAATGTTCTACAGTTTCAGCCAATTAAGCCCATTTATGTCATAACACTCAGGGCAGACCCTGGAGCCCACAAGGAAATGATTTTGTCAGTGTTTTTTGTAGTCCTTAAAGAGGTTTCCCCCAGGCTCCCAATGTGTCTGGTGCTAAATCCCTCCCTCCTGCCCCACTCCCACCCTTCAGTTTCTCTCATCTCCAGGCTAGGCTGATACACTGTGTCCCTGGAGAGCCTCAAGTTATTGGTTTGGCCTAGGCAGAGGTAAGTGCTCGGGCCATCTCAGAAGAGGAAAGTGTAGGAGAGAGCATATCCTGGGACTATAAATTAATAAGACTGAGTTTCTCCGCTGGCTGCTCAGCTGGTTCTAAAAGCTATTCCAAAAGAAATTCAGCAAAAATGTTTTGAGCAAGGCAATTTTTTTGGAGAAAAATCCTCATTTAGCTGTATAAATACATTCTTCTGTGCTCTAACATATCAAGGGGTGGTGATTCTTTTGCTTCCTCCACCTACTTAATGAATCAATCAATCAACAAGCATTTATTAAGTGCCTAGTATACATTGGGCATTGTGCCTGGGTGCTGGGGTTGTAGAGACAAAAATTAATAGTCCCTGCTCCAAGGTTTATATTTTAACTGATGTAATGCTAATGGGATAGAAGATCTCCCCTGCCCATTAATAGGCCTATCTGCCCAGCTGTGCTACATCTTGAATCACATAGAGCCCATTGGGGGAGGAACTTGCTTAAAGAGAAGCTTGCTTAGGGGAGGCTTACTTGTAGGAAGGCTTCCACCCTTTTGATACTAAGTTGATTAGGCACTGAGTCAGGAGGGTTGTGATGTCTTCTGACTCTGAGAAGTATACATATACTCTGAGTTGGCATTTTGCTTTGAGGGTTTGCTTATGAGAAGGACTGTTTGATTTCCTGTTCAAGATTCTGAGTAGTCGTATGTTCAGACCCAGCAGCTGCTCAGATGGAAAGGCTCTCTCAATCCACTGGTGTATGTAGAGTGTATAGCAATATAACTGTGATTCAGTCACTCAGAACCCTGTCTGTTTTTACGCTAATTTCTCTGCTTGTACTTTCTCTGATGTTCAGGGTACTGACCTTTCCCCTGAACTAGTGAATGTAATTAAAAGTAGGATTGTTAACCCCTTTTTAAGCAGTCTTTCCTAGGAGAGCAGATCAAAGAACCTGTGCTAGCAGGCAATTCTGGTTATGCTAGGGTGCTTTCTGTTACAAAAGGCAAGAAAACAAGTAAACTTATAAGACTATGTGAGGTATATAAAGTAAATACAAAGTAACTTGAAGATGGGAGCATCTTTGTGGATCACAAAAGGTCTCCTATAAAAGGTGACTTTCAAATGGAGTTTTGAAGAAAAATAGGGATTTTTTTAAGAAATGATGAGCTTGATGATCTTAGAAAACCATGGATAGACTTGCATGAAATAATGAAGAGTGAAATGAATAGAACCAAGACAATGTTGTATATAGTAAAAGCTGTTTTCAGAACAACTTTGAGCAACTAAGTCATTTCAACTATTATAAATACCAAATTAACTACAAAGGACCTGTGAAGGAATGTGTTAACTGCATCCTCAGAAAGAACTAACAAATAGGAGTAGGTATAGAATGATTTTACATATATGTGTGTATACACACATTATATACATATACACACATGCATATTTGTGTCTAATGGTAGCCATCTCCAGGGCAGGGGAAGGAGGGAAGAAAAAAAAAGAAATTAACATGATAACTTTATTTTATTTAAAAGTAATAACAAGTTATACAAAATAGCTTTGCAGATTCATGTGCAATCATCTCTTTTCATTATTATACTGTTACGATAATGGTTGTTTTATTCCATAAATTAAAAGTAAAATAAATTATTTTTTAACTAGGGATTTTGAAAGGCAGAGATATAGAAAGCATGCTTGCCAAATATCAGGGAAGAGTGTGAAAAGGAACAGAGATGGATGATAGAAAGTCATTCACATGTGACAAAGCAAAAAAGAAAATCACAAGACCTCTGTTCTTTCATTGTTGTAGTCAACTGTATTGTCATTGATCCTGTCTGAAATTAGCGGGGATGCTCCCCTAGTGATGGACTGTTGTTTTTCTCCTAACCGTATACCTGTCCATAGGACCTGACAAAGTTTATTTTCTATTGCTATGGTCTTTAGAATGCAAGGGTTAGTACAGACCACCCTGATATAAGAGAAGGCTTTCAAGGGCGAGGAGAGGACATTCCTCTAGAATGTTTCTAGAAAATTCAGCCCTGTTATTTTGTAGTTACATTAGAATGTACTTAATACTTAAACTAGAGAATCATTTGCTTAATACTTCAAAGGATCCTTGATCCATGATCCAATATCTTCAACAGAGGAAGGGAGAGGAATGATTTTGAGGGTCAAACCCATCTACAACATCGCATTTGTGTGTGATTTTTGACCATATTCTTTCCATAAAGGACCGATCCACTGTATTCTAGGCCTTTGGGTCTTCTAGAATTCCATGGGTAATAGTGAGGAACTGTGCATTCATTATCTCTTATTCTTTGTCTGCTGACCTATTCTGAACACACATTTTCTGGATGATAGTAAGTTTAAATACATTCATTCATATAATAGCTAGTATATATATATACACACATGCATATAGGTATATATATGCAAGCATACATACATGTGTTATGTATATATAAAATATGTCTTCATATGTCTATGTGTATAAATGTATACTTATGTATATGTGTATAGATGTATGTGTATGCATATATACACATATATATGCTTATACATATATACATATATAATATAACTAGATATAATGTGGGGCAACTAGTTGTTAAAGTGGTTAGAATACTGGGCCTAGAGTTAAGAAGACCGAGTTCAAATCTGACATCAAACCTTATTAGCTATGTGATCCTGGGGCAAGTTACTTAACCCTGTTTACCTCAGTTTCCTCATCTGTAAAATGAGATGGAGAAAGAAATTGCAAAACACTTCAGTATCTTTGTTGAAATAATCCAAAATGGGGTCATAAAGAGTCAGATGTGACTGAAATGAACAAACAATAACAGTATATAATATGGAGATACACATATAGCTAGTATATATGAATATATATTATATATACATACATATATGTAAACTTACATATACATATATACTAGAGATAGAAATATATTCATGATATCAACATTGCATGTGTGTATGTGTACACATACACATGATTTGCAACATTAACACACACAAATACACAAGGTGTACCAAGTGTTTGACAAACATGATCTTATTTCGGCCTCACAACAACTCCAGAAAGGAAGTGCTACCATTTTACAGATGAGGAAACTGAGGCAGACATATGTTAAATAATTTCCCCAAGGTCACCTAGCTAGTAATTATCTGATGTGAGATTTGAGCTCAAGTCTTCCTGACTCTAGCTTTAACTTTTTGTCTACTCTGCCACCTTTATGAGTAATTCATATCATCCAAATCACTTTTCTTTTGGTATTGATATCACCCATGATCCTTTCCCCATTTGTTAAGCATCTTTTTTGCTTTCAGATATTTTGGACATAGATCCCTCATTGTTGCAAGAATTTTGTCATCTGAAATATAGAGTCTTCTATTTGTACCTGATCTAACTGTTCTTCCCTTCTTTCTTTTCTTTAGTGTAATTTCTACTCTTTTATATCATACCCACTTTTCAATATTTAGCCATTTAATTTTTGTCATATTTGCCAATCTGATTGATATGAGGTAGAAACTCAGGATCACTTTAATTTGAATTTCTCTAATCAGTGATTTGGAGCATTTTTTTTTTCATATGTCTGTGTTTTCATAGCCTGATTTGTTTTGTTTTGTTTTTTCCCTTGAGAATAGCCTGTTTGTATGGAGAAAGCAGGGATGCTTTAAACCAAATAAAAAAGAATCAAAAAACAGAGGGAAATTAAGATATAATCAATCTTGAAAACATTTTGCTATAGAAATACTAACAAATCTGTTCCATTTTTGTCTGTTTTCCTTCCTGTCTAATTTATAAATGCAGCTAGAATCTTTTCTCATCAGCAATCTTTAAATGTCCTCCATTTTATTAAAATTCCCTTTTCCCCTTGTAGTATTACAATAATTTTTTTCTAAATAAAATATTCTTTGTTGAAGACCCTTTATATTTTGTTTTTTGGAATATCTCATTCCATGCTTTACATTCTTTAATGGTAATAGCTGATAAACCTCATATGGTTCTGATTGTGATTTCTGAATATTTGTATTCTTTCTTTCTAGCTTTCTTCAGTACCTTTTTTTTTTCATCCTGAAGCTCTGGATTTTGGCAATCACATTACTGGGAGTTTTCACTTTGAGCTTTCCTAAAAGAGATGATTGATGGAATCTTTTGTTTTCACACTGATTTTTTTTTTCAAATAAGGCTGGGCAATTTTATATAGTAGTTCCTTGAAATATGACAGGGTATTTTTGACCATGGATTTTAGATAATTTCATGATTCTTAAGTCATATTATTTTTCCTTGATCTTTTTTTTCTGGGTCTGTTATCTTTGATATGAGTTCTCTTATATTTTCCTTCATTTTCTGTTTTTTTTTTACATTTTTAAAAGAATTTTTGTTGTCTCCTCATGAATAGGCAGTTCTTCAAGTAAGAAGCCCAAGCTGCTATAGCCATAGTTAGAAAATGCTCCAAATGACTAATAATTAGTGAAATAGAGATAAAAGAAATTCCAGGATTTTATGTCATGCCCAGCATATTGGTAAGATGAAAAAAGAGAAAAAATAATGAATTTTGGGAAAACACAGTCATTCTGGTGAGCAGTTTAGAATTATGCACAAGTTACTAAACATGAAATATTTAGTATGTTTTTACTCAACTATTCTCCTGCAAGGAAAAATAAAAGAAATAGAAAAAAGCTCTCCATGGTACAAAATATTTTTAGCAGTCCTTTTGTGGTAGCAAAAAAACCCTAGAAAATAAAAGGATATCTATCAACTGAAAAAAGCAGAGGCTGAATAAGTTGTGATATATGAATGTGATTGGAATACTATATTGTGATGTACAAAATGAAGAAATGGGTAATTTCAAAGGAACATGGAAAGACTCATCTGAAGTGATGCAAAATGATAGAAATAGAATCAGAAGAACAATTTATATTATAATATCATTTTTACAAAAATTAACAATTTTATGAAATAGTAGAACATGAAATAAAAAAAACAGGAGAACAATTTATATGGCAATAACACTGTAAAAACAACTATGAAAGCTAGTAATAATAATAATAATAATCGGGGTGGCTAGGTGGCACAGTGAGTAAAGCACTGGCCCGAAGACAGGAGGACCCGAGTTCAGTTCCAGCCTTAGACACTTAACACCCACACAAAAAAATACTAGCCGTGTATCCTTGGACAAGTTACTTAACCCCAATTGACCTAAAAAAAATTAATAATAAAAATAATAGTAATCACTAATATTTATATAGTGCTTACTTTGTGCCAGGCACTGTGATTTTCATATTAAGATTATTATTTCATTTTATCCTCTAAATAATACTGGAAGGAAGGTATTATTCCCATTTTACAAATGAGGAAATTAAAGCAAATAAGGGTTAAGCAACTTGCCCAGGGTCACATAATCTGTAAGGACTATTATCAATACACAATAACCATCCTTGATTCCAGAAAGCCAAGGATAAAAACAGGCCACCTACCTACCCTCTCACAAAGAAATGATAGATTTAGAGTGGAGAATGAGATGTACTTTTGTATATGGCCAGTGAAGAGATTTGTTTTTATTACAAATAATTGTTTCAAGGAGTTTGTTTTTGTTTCTCTCTTTTTCCCCCAATGAGGCAGAAGGCAGGAGGGAAAGAAAATGTATTTCCATTATTTTTTTTTTAGATGAAGGGAGGGGGGCGGGATTATACAATGGCATATTTGAGGTTCTTTCAGGTGAGGTGACTGTGTTGTTAATTTACTCTGTTACAAGAGACTTCTCATGGATTAAGAGTAATGTGTAGGTGTTTATAAAGAAAAAATAAGACATATCAATAGAATTTTAAAATAAATACCTTATAAAAAATATTGCTTAATTGAATCTCATGCAAAGCTTTATATAGACTTGGTTCCCCTTGATCAGATTTTGATTTTTTCTGGACTGATAATACTTATAATACAATACTGTTTTTATCTATAATATTATATAACAGAACTTATTTTCTGAGTCAGTTTTCCAACTGGCCACCCCTTCACCTCTCCATTTATCAATCAAGTGTACTTAAATTAATTTATATGTGATTGAACCTGGAATACAATGACAAAAAAAAACAAAACAAAAGAAAACAAGATTCCCTGTCCTCAAGGACTGTGAATTCTGTTTTGTGAGACATGTACAAAACTCTGTGTTTGTGTATGTACACATACATATACACAAATATATGGGTTCTAGGTGCTTTGGGCATCCTGGTTATAGTCCTTACATTATATCTACTAAATTTCTCCTAAAAATTGTGAAAGATCTATGCTGGTATAGTTTTCATTATTCGTTTCCCATTCTCAATATCAAAAGCTTTTGTCTGAATAGGTCACATGGAACACATATATACTTATATGTGCATGTATACTTAGGAGTATACAGACACACATATTTAAGTGACACATAAAATGTGGCATATATCATATATATTATACTTTGTTTTATATATAATTACATATTATATATATATATGTAATAAATAGTTATTTATATAAACATTAAATAAATTTATGTGTATATGTAATATCCACATCCACACATATGGCAACAAGAAAATGGGGAACTTTAGAAATTAAGGGTGAGAGTCAGGAAAAAATTTACAAAATGATGGAACTTGAGCTGGGCTTTGAAGGAGAAATTGGAGCAAATTCCAAACATGGAGAAGAACCTATGCAAAGAGAAAAAAATGAAATGGATTGTGCAACATAAAAAGGCCATTTTGACAAGACCATAGACTATATGAGTAACAATTTTTTTAATCCTGGATTTTTGTTTGTATAGTTTGAGGCCAAGTTAGAGAAGTTTTTATTTGATCTTAGAAGTAATAGAGAGCTAGTAAAGTTTATTACACAGGTGAATACAATAACCAGAATGAGATGAGACAGATAAGGATGGTGGCCATGTGAGTGGAGAGGAAGATACGTATCTAAGAGATGTTGTGGAGGCAGAAACAACAAAACCTGGCAACTCATTGGATATGTAGGATGAAGTAGAGTGAAGAGTTGAGGGCAGTTTAGAGGTTCTGAATCTGGTTGGCCATGCCCTCAAAAGAAATTTGTAAATTAGAAATAGTCAACTATTAAATATTTTAAAATGGTGTTCAGGGGGGAAATGTACACATGACACATTAAGTTTAATATGCATTGTTAACATTTTCTCCATTACTTTATTAAGTCTAAATGATAAAAAAATAATAATTAAACCTTGATTATAGCCTTTGCTGATTTCCAAGGTATAAGTGCCCACATTGAAATGTTAATAATTGGTGCTCGTGAACTGGGTCAAGATAGATCTTGCACAACCTAGGTTTGTGGGGGGAAGATGAGGAGTTCTCTTTTGAATATGTTGAGGCTAGGGTGCCTAATTTTATCCAGTTCTAAATGTTCAATACACAGATGTGAGAACTTGAGGTCAGGAAAGAGATCAGGGCTGGATACAAAAGTCTGTAAATTATCTATATAAAGATAATTAAAGTCATGGCAGCTGATGAGGTCACTATGAAAGAGTGTTGAGAGATAAAAGAAGAGATCTCAGTGTACTTGTGGTATTCATACAGTTATAAGACAGGATATAAATGCTTATCTAGCTAAGGAGACCTAGAATTCACCAGACAAGAGGAGAGGATAATCAATAGTATCAGGTTCTCCAAAAAAGTAAGAAAGAATGAGGATTGAGAAATGATCATATGATTTGACAATAAGGAAATTATTAGTGATTTTAGAGAGAGCAATTTCATTGAAATGATGAAGTTGAAAAACAGATATCAAACGTTTGAGAAGTAAAGGAGACAGAAGTATTTGCTATCTTGGGCAGCTCCTGGGCTCTTTTGACATCCTGGTTATGGTAGTTGCTTTATATCTATTAAATTTCAACAGGAAATACTGGGGATCTATGTTGATATTTTTTCTATCATTGATTTCCCATTTCAACATCAAGAGTTATTGTTGAATAGGTAGGGTGAAATTTATCATAAGCATAGTAGTGGCTTCTTATTTATACTTATAATAAGTTTTATGTTTATATTTATTACAAGTTGATTATCTGAACATGTTGATTTGTTGTATTAAAGAAACATGTGTGCATCTATTTCTTAAACTGACTGATAAAAGGAAGAAAAGTAATGTCCTACTAACAATCAGAGTCTACTATTTAAGGAAATATACAATTCTTCTGGTAGAAATGGTAGAGGAGGAAATCTTTTGATTTTTTTTTTTTTTTGGTAGATTCAAGATTGTGTGTAACCTTGAGATTGGTTGCTACTTATACCCAAATTTTGAGACTTTTTTGACATTTGAGGAAAAGATGTGAGGGATCAAAAATGATAATTCAGTAAAAATAAAGTTTATTTCATGGATTTTAAAGGTCTGTATGCCTTGCATAACATCAGGGTGCCAGGTGAAGCTACTAGTGCTCATAGGTGGCAGCTCAAAAAAGCTTGTGCAGAATTCAGAAGAAAGATTACCAATTTGACATTTGATGTTTATTCATACCCCTCAAGAGAATGTGATGGGAAAAAGGAGATAACTCTGAAAGAATTTCTCAAAAAGTCACTTAATGGAACTAACTCTTCTCAAATATTTCCCAAAGATAACAAGGAAATTGTTTGCTAATTCAGCTCTTCTAATTTCCATGACATTAATAATTGTTTATCTACATGTTCTGATTAGTCTTTGTAAAGGGTTAAAAGGTACATACTAGGGGTGGCTTGGTGGTGCAGTGAATAGAGCAGCAGCCCTGGAGTCAGGAGGATCTGAGTTCAAATCAGATCTTAATACAAACTTAATAAAACAGAACTTAATACAAAAACTGGCCTTGTGACCTTGGGCAAGTCACTTAACCCCAATTGCCCCCCAAAAGCAAAAAATAAGGTGCATACTAGAATGTGAAGATCATAGGAATGGGAGGCAGGAGCCCTAGATTCTTGTCCAAATTCCAGTAAATAGCTGTGGGATCCTAGTCATGTGCCTTGAGCCATGTCCCCCAGTTTCCCCATTTGTTAAATCATAATGATAATGATGGTACAAGGTACTCTCTTTTTAATGCATTTTCCTTTCATATGAAGCAATTTGTTGTTGAGTTAAGTCTGCTCAGAGTTGTGAGTTATAGTTACTTTGGCTCAAAGTTCTGAGTCATTTTTTTAAATGTGACAAAGTGAAGTGATATAGCAACAGAATTGTCTGATGTTTATGAGAGAGATGAGAAGATGGATTTTTTTCATAGTTAGAACCCAAAGTCTGGACATAGAAAAGAGAAAGAAATGAAAGAATAAATTTCCAAGCACTATTTAAGTTTGAAATTGGAAGTGATGGATTCTGCCATTTCTGTTGAAGAATGTCTTGCTAGGTAAGCAGAGGAACTACTTGGAATAGGAGAATAGAGTAGTCACCTGGTGGATCAACTAGTTTGGCTGAGACATTTTGCCAGTGAGGTGTTAGTCAAGCAAAACATGGATCAAGTCAGCTTAATAGTAGAAGCATCTGTTCAACAAAGAAGTTATGTTCATCAAGAAAATTTATGGACAGTTGCTGAGATAGGAAAAAAAAAAACACTGAAATTTTCAGTTTCAGAGTCATGAGCTATCTCAAGAATATGTTTTCTCCTCATTCAGATGCCTTTGTATTGGCTTTCTATGTGCCTACTCTTCTCCATGGATTCTGAGTAAATTGATAGGATAGTATGGCTCATATTACTGTGTAAATTGTAACACATGGAATTTAGGAATAAAAATATCCCTGTATTTTATTTAACATATAAGTACTTATGTTATATCTTTTGCCTTATTTTTAATTAAAATGATATGTTTAAGATTTAAAAGTGCCAATATTGGGGGCAGAGTCAAGATGGTGGAGTAGAAACAGGACCTCCCCCTGGCTCTGGCTTCCACCTTCCCCAATGCATGTAAAAAGGGGACTCTGAACAAACTTTGGAGCTGCAGAACCCACAAAATGACACAGAGAAGCTAACCTCCTGCTGGGGAGAGCCCAGCAGGCTGGCAGGAATTGGCCAAGGCAGTGCTCTGGGAGTCGAGCCCAGCCCCACGCCAAGGCTTAGCCCCAGCACAGGCGTGACCAGCTTCCAGCGAGAGGGACTCTAGATCAGCAGCAGTTGTGGCCTTTTCCTGATTTATCAACATATAGATGCGAAGGACAAAGTGAGAGGTCAGTGCAGTCAGGACTTTGAGACCCAATAAGTGGGAGTGTGTGGCTTCTGCCCCCAGGGCGAGAAGCCTGCTTTGATGCCAGCACAGCCAGCCAGTGCCACATGGCAGCTTCAGCTCCTGGCCTGCAGAGTGTAGGGGGACCAAGCACCAGTCTGAGGGGCAATCATGCTTGCTTTAATTTTCTTTAATCTGGATTGCAGTCTAGGGTGGAGGTCCTGGGGTATGTGTCCAGCTTGCGAGAGCATGTGGAGACCTCAGAGAAGGCACCCAAGTAATACCTCTGGCAGCTGAGAAAACCCCAGCATTTGGGACAAAACTCCCCTGTCTGGTGGCAGAGTCCTACTGTGCCAAAAAGCCCAGGGGTCAAGTGACTGAGGGGCAACATGACCAGGCAAAGGAAACAAAGCAGACAGAAGATTCCAACTTTAGACTCCTACTTTGGGGACAAAAAGGAGCAAAACATGGAACAGGAGGAAGACAGTTAAGTCAGAACTCCTGCACCAAAAGCTTCAAAGGAAAATACGAGATGGTTACAGGCCATAGAGGACCTTAAGAAGAAGATAAGAGATGTGGAGGAAAAATTGGGAAGAGAAATGAGAACGATGCAAGAAAATTATGAAATGAGAGTCAACAGAATGAGTGAGGAAAATAACACCTTAAAAAACAGACTAACTCAAATGGCAAAAGAGGCTCAAAAAGGCAATGAGGAGAAGAATGCCTTAAAAAGCTGAATTTGCCAGATGGAAAAAGAATCTCAAAAGCTTAATGAGGAGAATCATTGCTTCAGAATTAGATTGGAGCAAATGGAAGCTAATGACTTTATGAGAAATCAAGATGCTGTTAAACAGATCCAAACAAATGAAAGAATAGAAGGTAATGTGAAATATCTCATGGGAAAAACCACTGACCTGGAAAATAGATCCAGGAGAGATAATTTTAAAATTATTGGACTACCTGAAAGCCATGATCAAAGAAAGAACCTAGAAATCATCCTCCAGGAAGTTCTCAAAGAAAACTGCCCTGATGTTTTAGAACCAGAGGGCAAAATAGTGGTTGAAAGAATCCACTGATCACCTCCTGAAAAAGATCCCAAAAAGAAAACTCCTAGTAATATTATAGCCAGGTTCCGGAATTCCCAGATTAAGGAGAGAATATTACATGCAGCCAGGAATAAACAATTTGAATATTGTGGAAACACAATTAGGATAACCCAGGATCTGGCAGCTTCTACCCTGAGGGATCAAAGGGCCTAGAATATGATATTCCGGAGGTCAAAGGAGCTGGTATTAAAACCAAGAGTCACCCACCCAGCAAAACTGAGTATCATGTTTCAGGGGAAAACACGGTCATTTGGTGGAATAGATGACTTTGAAGCATTCTTGCTGAAAAAAACCAGAGTTGAATAGAAAATTTGACACTCAGATACAAGAAGCAATAGAATCATGAGAAGGTAAACATGGAAAAGAAATCATAAGGAACTTATCAAAGTTGAACTATTAATATTCCTACATGGAAAAACAATAATTGTAACTTATGATACTTTTCTCAGTAGTTGAAGGGAATAGAAATATATATGTCTACATATATATATATGTATATATATGAGGCTATATGGGCATATGAATACATATGTGAATGTGTGTATACATGTTTACAGGTATACATGGATAGAAGGCACAGGACCAATTTAACAAGAAGGGATGATACTTAAAAGGTGAAATTAAGAGGTGAGAGAGGAATATAATGAGAGGAGATGTGGACAGAATGGGATAAACTATCTCATAGAGAAGAGGCAAGGGAAAATGGTTACAATGAAGGGTAAGAATAGGAAGGCAAAAAGGAATGGGTCAACCTTATTCCCATTGAATTTGGCTTGACGAGGGAATGATATACACACAAAATAGGGTATCTCACCCTACAGGAGAGTAGGAGGGAAAGGGGATAAGAGGGAGGATGATGGAAGGGAGGGCAGTCTGGAGGGGAGGAAGTTGGAAGCACCCACTTTTGAAAAAGGACAGGATCAAAGTAGAGAATAGAACAAGTGAGAGGTGGGATAGGAGGGAGGGAAATATAGTCAGTCTTTTACAATATATCTACTATGTTATTGTTTTGCATTAGCCACACATGTACAACCTATTCCCGAACTGTTTATCTTCCTAGTAATAGTGGGTGACAAGGGAGGAAGGGAATGAATCTGCAATTCAAAGTTTTTAAAATCAAATATTTAAATGTATATATATATATGTACTATTATTAATACTACTTTATATGTAATTGGGAAATAAGATATACAGGCATTGGGGCATAGAGATCCACTGGAAAAATCAAAAGGGGTATGGGAGAAAATATGGGAGAGAGCAGATTGGAGGAGGGGATATCCTGTGGGACTGCTATTTTGGGGCGGTGGGTAGGGGAAAAATGGGGAGAAAATTTGTAACTCAAAATATGGCGGAAATGAATTATGTAAATCAGAAGTTAATAAAGCATTTGAAAAAAAAGTGCCAATATTATGAGTGACTACTTTTGTGCAAATGGAAGTATAGCCCTGGGGGCTCAAGAGGTGAGTTGATGAGGAGGGGGAGTGCATTTTTCCATAACTGGATTTCCTTTAGGTTCTTATGAAAGTTTGAGTGTAAGTGTGTTATGGTGTTTTTCCTCTGGGGACCTCAAGCTATCAGTGTGAGGAAAGGTTGGAGTGAGTGGCCAGTTCACAGAAAAAGTATACATACATATAAATTGTGTGAGAGGGGGTCAGGATATAACCAATATTGCTTGCCACCCCATGAACCTATTCCAATCATAACAGCTGACATCTACACAGAACTTAAAGTTTTGTAAAGTATTTTACGTATATTGTCTCATTTGATTTAAGGAATAGGATTAGTCTCTTTTGGTCCTAAAGTTACATAATTTTGAATTAAGACCTCTGTTCAGAACACAGTGATAGTGTATTATATTAGATACAATTTATATACTGGCTCATGTTTTATCTTGGTTCATTGATTTGTATGAATGTTAGAAAGGTTTTTATTACACAGGCATGTAATCAATAGCCAATCAAATTTGGCACTTGTGGTAGTTTCCATAAAAAGGTTGTCATTGCCACTTGGTCAAGAACATGTTTGTTTATTGCCATTGTTTATTTGAGAACATCAAATTTGGTTTACATAATTTCAACTTGTGTCTTTTCTGAGAAATTAAGCTATATAAGTTCAGGGACTAAATGCAGAATAGAACCCAGGGTTGTATCCTATGCCCTCTTCTCTCCCTTCCTATTCTCTTTCCTTGCAAACTTCATCAGTTCATATACATATTCATTTATTATCTCTATGCAGATGACTTTCCACCACATAATTACTTTGTATTTATTTTTTGAAGATACTATTGGGGTTTTTTTTTTTTTGGAAGATACTATTGTTTACCTGTTGCACTTCTATCCATAGAACCTAATAGCCTTGAAAGCAGTAACTCTTTCACTTTTTTCTTTGCTTAGTATAGTCCCTGGTACATGGCAGGCACTTAATGTATGCTTGTGGATTATTTACTTAGTACACTGGTGGCTTATAATTTTTTAAACATCAAGACTTCAGTCAGTGGATCAGAAGTTATCGAACTGATGATACCATGGTAATTCCTACAAAGTTTGAATTCCCAGTAGAGGTGAGCAGATCATTTCCTTTTTTTTCTTTTTCATTGTTGTAACCCCTGGTTGAAAGGGTTATTTGCATGACTTTCCTTACTGGTACAGGTTGATTGTTCAGTGTTTTGTGCCTATCTACATGAGATGCAAAGTTGGTGAGATTTGGAGAGAAGAGAGATCCTAGCGTTCTGACTCTCAGCCCTGAGAGAGAAGTCATGTCGTTCCAACCTTTATTCATATTCCTGAAGGAAGAGAAATACTCTGGAAAGATGACATGAAGAGGACCTGGCTGTCTGTATCATGTCCCTATCCCCAGATTGGCAGGCTAGAGACTTTGGAGAATTCACCCTTAGGTCAAATGTGGGACTCTCTTTTGGTGAAGCTGGGCTATCTTAAACCTAAAGTGACAATTCATGTGCTCTGTGTATTGACTGCTATATAGTCTCTCATATGTATACTTTCTCATTTCTTTTATTATCTGTTTGTATAAATTGATTTATTTTCCATTTACTACATGTGTTCACAATAGAACTGAGATCTGATAGAGTCAAGTCCTTTGACATGTATCTTGCGGCATACATTCCCTATTTAAAAAAATTAGTGATCAAGAGTTCAGTTTGAACCTAAAAAATATTATTTCTCTCTGTCCCCTACCATGTAGATGGGGATAGCCTTTACTAATTGACTGCTTGTGTCTTTAAAACTGGTGAGACTAAGCCACTCACTCCATTTTTCTCTCTCTTTTCAGCTGTACTTTTTACCCAACCTCTTTTAGCTGTGATCTTTTTGAGGATTCTTATCAGCTGTACCCAGCATGACTCCATGAACTGAACTGGTGATAGGGGATGGAACATCCTTCTCTTCTTCCTCCCTCACATTTACCCCAGGTCCAAGAAATGGGTTTGATGTGTTTTTTGTTTCTGTTCTATGTTGGTCCTTCATTTTAGATGCCAGAGGTGGTCTTTACAGGACCCAGGAATTTGAGCCATGGCAAAAATGGAGCCAGGATTGTAGATGGGATGTTGCAACCATCCAGCCTGAGAGCCTGGCATGGAAACCCTGAAATGTCAGGGTGCCTGGGATTCAAGCCCGACTTGGATTTTGGACTTGGAACTGAAACTGTGTTCAATGTGAGCCAACAAAACTATAAACCTAATCTCCCTCTTTCTTGCCTCAGAAACTAAGGTGATATGGTAGAAGAGAAGAGGTCATACCTCTCAATGTTTTGAGGAAGTAAGATTGTATATTAGTAAACTATCAGTGGTTAAATGGAACTATGGAGTCGGGTACACCTTCTCTACAGTTCAGGGAATATCAATAGTGGGGCTGAATGCAATGTCAGAGAATCTATATACCCTTATTCCACTTAAGTGCATTGGAAAACCATGGGGGGAGGAGTGACATGTAATCTGCCTACCTTCCAGGCAGTGAGGGCCAAAGTGGTCTATGTATACAGACACAGTTTGTGAAGCCACATAGGAGTAGAATGTCCACTCCTTCTAGGAAAAATACCAGGCTTCATACAACTATCGTTTGTGATTCCACAACGGAAGAGTAGGGGCAGAGTGGAAAATGGAGAAGACAGGTAAGGCAATTGGCAAGGAAAATTTGGAGAGAATGGTTGAAGGAGTTAAGTGATGTCTCCTCTATAAATGCATATTGACACCTGCTTTAGGGTCTTAATGATTTGCCTGGAGCTCTGAGAGATTAATTCAACCAGGGTCACATAACCAATAAACATCAGAGTGGCTATCTAAGGCCACTTATTTAAAATAGGAGTTTTTAAAAATCATTCTTTCTAATTCAGTGTTTGGCACCTTTGACCACGTAAGAAAAAAGTTCCAAATTCTTAGTGGTCTGATAGCATTAGATTGATATAAGAATATAGCAAATCTAGACCCAGAAATTAGATCAGTAGATTACTAAGAAAGAGAACCCCCTCCCCAGCCAAAAAAAAAAACAACAACCTAGCAGCAGCTCCACAGAGGCCATGCATCTCCTGTATGTAGTATACTGCTACTATCCATCCAGCAATTGTTTCCCTCTGTCATCCTACTATCTCCTCCCCTGGTGAATACCAGCCCCACCCCTAGTTTCAGATCCATTCTGTGGGAGGGCTGGGCATTTAGAATTGAGCCATTGCCCACAGGAATAGTGATTGCTTAATTCAGAGTCACTGTAAGGCAACTCTTTCAATGTCTCACATTCCATGATCCCCAAACTCTTTGAGATCAGAATGATCCTGCCCATTTGAGGAGGTGTTCATATACCCACAACATGGGGATTTGGGGGAGAGGGACGTTTTCTAAAGAATGCTGGCAAGAGAAGACATAAGTGGTAGAGGGGAGAATATTGCTGCTGATGCTTGGTACCTTGTCTCCATGCCATGCTGTGTTGTATCCTATAGGATTTGATACCCTGGGAGTTTGCTTCTCACCTTGTGATACAGATTTTTGCTAATAATAAACTAAAATTGATACTGATAATAATAAACAAACATAATGATATATTATTCAAGCACGAATTTTGTCCCCCTCCTGACTCCCAGACCTTAGCAAACCTCGCACTGGGGATCAGTAGTAGCCAATTCCTGATGGCTCAGCAATCTTTAAGGAAAATGGCGACAGCAAAGCTGATGTCAAGAAATTGTACTTTTTGCAGTCATTCAAGGAGAGAGTTGCTATCTTCCTCTTCATGCCTTCCTTAGCTTACTTAGCACAGAGCCTGGCACATAGTAGGCAGTTAATAAATGCTAGTTAATTGCCTAACCCCCTTAGATTAATTTAAAAGCTAGGGCAGGATTAGATTGGACACCCAAATTTTTATCCCTGGGAAGGGGTCAACTGTTTTGATTAACACTTTGGGGAGAGTTTACTATTAGTATTTTTTCTTAATATCATGATGCTTTCTATTTCATGTAGACTGCTCTTGTACTTATTAAAATTGTAGTTCATTTAATGAATCCCAACAGGTATGAGTCAGTGTAAGGAAGAGTGGGGGGGGGGGTCTAGAGTATCATTGTGAGTACTTTTGAACCCAAAGACCAAACATTTACCCCAGAAGGTAACAGGAGGGATCTGCTATATTTAATACAGGAACTACTGTTTACCTGATGATTCATCAATTTCAGGGAATGAGTACCCTTCTGGGAAAAAGAAAATGATGGCAAGACCCATTACCTTAGTACAAGGATCACCGAAAGGCTAATACTTAATCTCATTCCTGAGCTCAGCTCACCAAGGTCAAGGTAACAAGCTTGGTAAGCTTTGCCACTGAGGTAAACACAGTGAAATGGAAGATGTTAGAACTTTTCTCTCCATCAGGGCTGTACATCACTGGCTGACTTTTCAAGTCCTCTTAGCCATGAATCTGAAAGATTCTATATAAAATCAAATTTGATTCTGTCCTCTGGATCAAAGGAATGATTACACCCTGGAGGGATGAAACTATTGTACCAGGAGAAAGGGAAGAAGAGGACAAATGCTGAGATGGGAAATAATTACTGCCAGAGGTGAAGAAGATTTACTGGGAGTATGATACCTAGATAATTGGGGTAAAGGGGGTAAAAATGGCCATTGTTTCTTGGCCTTCCCATTCAGAAGTCTTTGTCAACTGGTGAGTATAGCAGGTGGGGTGCTTAAACTACTTCTGCTTTCCTTGCTTCTCTGGTTTTATAATCTGCTTTTACAAGACCTATTTAAGGATCTCTCTTTACTGGTGCCAGGGGAATGGAGCACAATGAAGCTACATTTAAAAAAAAATAATTCCAGTTATCTTTAATTTCTTATGGCAGCCCTTGACTTTTAAATCTGCAGATGAAGTCAACTTAAAACCTCTCCTGACCTGAAAAAAAGGATTCTCCATAATAGTTTAGTTTAGAAATGTAAGCCCAGCTTGTTGGATGAATGGAAAAGGGGGGAGGCAGTTTGAAGAGTCTCATACTTCTCTCCCCCTGGGGTCCAAGCTGGCGATTCATCTCTTGGTCCCACAAGTTCAGCAACACTTCTTTCTCAGAAACAGCCCCTTCTCTGATCTTCCCAGATATTTAGCTCAGGTTCTCCTGCTGGGCTCTATAGAATATCTACATACAGTCATGCAGTGGTATTGACTGAATGAATGAGGTGCAAGGCAAGGGCAGCTGCCTAGGAGACTTGATTTCAGTTTTCAGGCTTCACTTCCTCTGGACAGTCCTCAGAATCCCCATCATTTCCCCCACTGGGACTCACCTGCCCCAGGGCATGACAAAACAGTGACTGTGCTGGAATTGTACACTCGTCTCCTGAAAATGCTGTCTGTTTCTCTACTCTGCCAAGTTAGGAGAAGGCATTATGTTCGGGTGGTATGTCATTAATTTACTGCTGTGCCTAAGGAAGCCCTAGGCAAGTACAAAACTTGCCCCTCTGGCAGACTCCTGTCCACTGGCTATTAGGCTTCCTAGGGAAACATAGCACCTGATATTGTAAATGATAGGTGATGAGAAAATAAATTTTTGATATTAAAATATATGCATTCATAAAATTTATTATTAAAAACAATCCCTGCCTGTATCACTCTCTATTTTGCATATTAGAAGGATGTCTACTCCTGCATCTGTCTCCCATTAATCAATCAATCAACAAACATTTATTCAGTTCCTACTGTGTGCCAGGCACTGTACTAAGTGCTAGATACACACACACACACACACACACACACACACACACACATCCAAAGGCAGTCCCTACCCTCAATGAGCTAAGAATTCAGTTGAGGAGATAAGCATAAATAAATGTAAACAAAGCAAAGTACATATAGGATAAATAGAAAATAATAGAGGGAAGGCTCTCAATCAACAAGCTTTTATTTATCTTTACTGTGTGCTAGGCACAGTACTAAGGGCTGGGAATACAAAGAAAAAGTGAAAGCAGCCCCTTCTCTCAAGGAGCTTACATTCCATAGGGAGTGATAACATAAAACTACTTTCTGCTGTCATGCCAACTAGAATAAAGATATGACTTTTAATTTCTATGAGGGATGATCATAATAGTAATAATACGCTTGTGTAGCATTTAGTAAACACTTCCATACACTTTTATTTTATCCTCTCACCAACCCTATTATGTAGAATTTTTTGAAGGGGGAGGGGAGGTGATCTGTGATTTCATCTGTATAAAGAACTTCTAATGAGGAAACACTACCAATGTCTTTCTGCCCACATTCTGCCACTCAGAGGTACTATTAGTTTCTTCGGGCACTAAGAGATTAAGAGAATTGCCGACACTGCCAGGATGGGTAAGAGACATGATTTGAACCCCGAGATATTCCTAACTCCTGGGCCAGTTCTCTACTTACCACCCTTTAGATGCCTCTTTAGTGTTATTATCTCTATCCTTCAGATGAGGTAACTGAGGCTGAGAGGTTAATTGACTTAACTAGGTCACAAATCTTGAATCTAAGGTAGGATTCGAATCCAGATCTCCCTGATTTCCAAGTCCAGCTCCTTACTATACCATATACCTAGTACAATTCTCTGTACACAATAGGTACTCAATAAATGTTTATGGGATGAATGAATTCTCACTCCTAAGCAGCGGGAGTTCCTTTGTGCTGGTTTGCAGACCTGCCTCTGCTTAACTATTTGCTGAGTTGTGGTGGGGATTTTTTTGGGGGGAGGGAGACTAGGAGGTGGAACATAAATATTGTCAAGTGACTGCCAAGTTTGAGTATCTACTCATCACTCCGTCCCTACAAGGGGCGCCTCAACAGATATTAAATATTGCAGAAAGAACCAAGACAACTCTGCAAGCCAGCACAAATGGGAGTTTTGATTTTGAGAGAGGCGTAAAACCAGCAGGGAGAGCCTGACAAGGTATTTGAGTAACAGTCAGCAAAAGACGTGAGTGTAGAGTACACAGACCTTGTGAAAGGGGCCATTAAATTTACTGACAGATCAGAGGCAGGGAGAAGTTTGAGGCAAAATCAAGGCATGATGAAAAATCCTGGGCAGATGGCTGAAGTAAGAAGAGGTGGGTATAGGAGACACGGAGTAAGGTGCAAAGAGAGTAGACGAGGGTGGACTGCCCAAAAAGAGTTTTGACCCAAACTTTAGTAGTAATAATAAGGCACTACACCCTTTGAGGACAAGATTTACAGGAGCTGAACTCTTAAAAGGTCCTAATTCCACAAGCTATAGAGATTTATACCTTTAGTTAGGCTATGCTCTTGCCTAGAGGATCCTATTACCTTTTTGATATCTGGGTATATGCTACCTATCCTTCAAAGACAAGTCAAAAGCCATCCCCTCTATAAACTCTTCCCTAATAACTATTTCAATGATTTCTCCATTCTTTGAATTCATTTCCCCTTGCTTCCCTACCCTCTCTTTCCCTTCATAGAAGTGGAATGAGACAAAAAGGAGTCAGAAAAGTGAAGGTGGAAAACAGACTGCATGTCCTATACAAAAGGATTCCTGAGAAAAACTGAGATTGAAGTTGGACACTATGAATATAGAGTAGGCCATAACTATACAGTTATGTATCTTCCTCCAAGAACTTTCCATGACCAAAGAGAAGTGGAAAAGAATGACTGTATATGGCAAGGCGGAGAGTTGACAATCAAGGTTGGGACTAAAGTAGCAAGCTTTATGAAATATCGCAGGGACAAGAGATATGGAGAGAGCGCCATTGAAGTAATTGACCACAGGGTATCAGATGGTGGTTAGTCCATTTTTACCTGGAGTCAGTTAATAGACTTATGGAGATAGAAGGATTTGAATGAAAAGCCAGGTAATGTGAGAGGAGAGGAAGCAATGGAAATCAAGGAAGTTTTGATTTGGTAAGGGTATACTCAGTGAGATGGCCAGTTTTTCGTAGCTATTTAAAGGAAAATAGTAAATCTTTTTAAGAGAATTATCATCCACCTAATTCATATTTTATGGACTGATTTCTTTATTAATCAGGTTTTCTTTATCTTGGACAGACTTGTCTCTCTCCATATTATCTGTTAGGCATAAGAACAGTCCTAGAATCCAGGCTACATATACAACAGAAGATTGAATTTTCCTGGGAGATCCTGGGCCCTGAAGGGGTAAGGGGTATAGCTGATTCAGAGAGGTAATGGAGGTTTGTGGAGTTAAGAGAGGGCAAGGGACCATGAGATCCAAGAATCTGAAGGATTATTCACATCAGTGTTCATGGAGAGGAGAACAAGGAGGGACAGAATATTTGAGTTTTGAAGTCTAAAGGACGAAATGGGCCTTGGAGGGTGATGAGTTAACAAAGTAACTTTACAAAGATTAAGATCAATTATATGAAGGAAGAAGAAGGAACTCATCTATAAATAATCACATGGAGATAGACCGTATTTGAGCTATCAAGAGTGATTTAAAGGGAAGTTTGGGGAAAGAAATCTGGGAGCTTTTCTCTCGTTGGGATAGCTCCAAGGTTAATGAACCTCACACTATGGGTGCAAGCTCACAACTGAATGAATAACAAACAATGCAGCCTATTTGTAACACTTCTGCTCTAAGTTGACAACAGCCTCTGTCTTTCCAGGCTAACAAGGCTTCTAAAGCACAGTTCTTTGACCTAATGTATGCACATTCCAATTCATCAGACAATTTTGAGAGCAAATGGGGAATTTTTTTTTTTTTTACCATGGTTCCACACTCATGCTACAGGGACCAGACAATGGTTGAAGAGTTTGGGGAGTAGAGCCAGGAGGAAAAGGATTAAATTGTTGCTACCCCCTCCCAAAGGAGACCCAGGGTGTTCACATACATGCAATTAGTCTGCAAAAGGCTGGTACATGGCCTCCTTAACCCCTTTCCCATACACTCTTCAGGTTGCATGTTTTCCTTTTATGAAATCTCTTCTCCTGCCCTAACAACAAGTCTGACTTTGATCTTTCAATCAGATTTCATTTGTTTTGTGAAGGAGAAGGGAGGCACAAGTTTTGATTAGACCCTTGAGTACATGCAACCCATCCCACAGATGACCTACCATTTATAAATAACAATTTACATTGAGATAGTGCTTCAAGGTAGTTAAAAAGCCTTTTCTCACTTTCTCTGTGCTATGCTGCCATTCATCCCCCAATTATTTCTAATTTTTATAAACCAATATAGCACATGTGGCTCATGCACACATGGAACTCCTTGAACACTACCTGGAAGAAGAGGCATATTGTGAGTGTAGGTCATTGGCTAGCCTAAGCCAGAGATCATAAGGTCTCACCACTGTGCTTCTTTTGCCATATGGCCAGAAGATACATTCAGTCTTAAACAATGGGCATTTAGTTAAACAGCACAGCCAAAGATGTTACAAGAAACACTTTCTTACACCCAGTGGGAGCACTTTCCTATAGGTTACCATACTTAGCACTAGGTTGTGGAGTACTAAGCAAAAAAAATGGGCATAAATAAAATGTGCGGTCAGGGCATGCAGATGAAAGGTCCTAAACATGGGTAGGATACATGCATGGTGAAGGGAACTTAAACCTGCAGAGTTTCATATGTTCTCTGTCAATGCTATTGGTTGAAAGATTCTTTTCATTGACCTAGAGGACCTCTTCTGCTTTGTTCTCTTTGCCATGCTGCTCCCTGCTGGTTGCCTCCAAAGCTAATAGACGCCTTCAACTGCTGTTAGAGATTCCCACTGAATTGCTCTCTGCTACCATCTGCTGGTCTGTGGTTACTTCATATTCCTCTAATCCTCACCTACCAATAATGAGAGTTCACCTTTCTAAGCAGCCCTTCCTTTTAGGGAGTCTAGCCAAATGGATCTAGGGAGCTAGCACAAACTAGAAGAAATCCTCAGGTTATGATTAAGTCTATCCTTTGAATTGTTTTTCTTATTTCTGGGCTCTGCCTCCCTGATCCCAGTCTCTTAGCTGACTTGAAATTAGAAAATACCTTTCCATCATGGTTATACCTATTTTCATTATTGTTATCTTTTCACAATATCCAGGACACCCTACTTGGCAAAACTCAAAAGATCTATGTATAGGGTGATAACTTTCTTTTCAAACACCATAATACCCCTTTTCCCAAAAAAAAAATATTTATTTATTTTTAATTTTCAACATTCATTTCCACAAGATTTTGAGTTCCAAATTTTCTCCCCGTCTCTCCCCTACCCCACATCCCAAGATGGCAAGCATACTGATTACTTCTTCCCTCAGTCTGCCCTCTCTTCTCTTCCCTCATTCCCCCCTTAACTTTCTTGTAGGGTAATATGGATTTCTATACCTTGCATAGTACCCTTGATTGAAACACAATTCAACCATAGGCGTTTTTTCCCCTATATTCCTGACTTTGCATATCTTATTGTCAGAAAATTCAATGGCAACATTTTGGTCCTTAAGTGTTTACATTTTTTCTTCAGCCTATTGGTGTCTGAATTTACATTGTAATTAGGTAAATAGAGCTCCATTACTTAAAAAATGGCAAAGAGAAGAGTTTGTAACCTATATGGCAATGAACTTGATTTTGAATCCTGGGGAAAATTTTAGAAAGGATTATTGATGAGATTGTTGCTAAATAGCTAGAAAGGGGAGTGATAATTACAAGAATTAAATAGACTTCAAGAATAAGTCATGGCCATCAAAAGAAAAGGAAAGGGACCTGTTTGTACAAAAATATTTATGGCAGGTCTTTGTGGTGGCTAAGAATTGGAACTCGAAGGGGTGTTCATCAATTGGGGAATGCCTGAACAAGCTATGCTATATGGTTGTGATGGAATACTATCGTGCTATAAAAAAAATGACAAGCAGGATAATTTCAGAAAAACTTGGAAAGACTTAAATGAAATGACACAAAGTGAAGGGAGAAGGACCAGGAGAATGTTATATACAGTATCAGCAGTATTGTATGATGAAGAACTGTGAATGACAGCTATTCTCAGTATACAGTGATCTAAGGCAATCCCAAAAGACCAAAGATGAAGCAGGCTATCTGCTTTCAAAGAAAAAAACTGATATTGTCTAAATATATACTGATGCATGTTATCTTTCTTTTCTTTCCTTCCTTCCTTTCTTGTATTCTTGCCCAAAATTACTAATATGGAAATATTTTACATGATTGCATATGTATAAACTGTATTCAATTGCTTACCATCTCAGGGAGGGGTAAGAGAAGGAAAAGATAGAATTTAGAATTCAAAATTTAAAAAAAACAAATATTAAAAACTGTTTTAACATGTAACTGGGGGAAAAATATTTTTTGAAAATTTTAAAAAGAATAAGTCACATCAGACTATCCTCTTTTACTTATTTTTTTAACAAAATTACAACATAGTAGATGAGGGTAATGTTATTGATCTAGTTTATCTTAATTTTAGCAAAGTTATTAATCAAGTATCTAAGATCATTTTCTGGAAAAAAAATGGAAAGATATTAATTAGACAATCATTTGATTAACTAGATCAGAATTGGTTGGATAACTAGACTCAATGAGTAAAGTTGGTAATGGTTCAGAGTGAATGTGGCAGGAAGTCTCCATGTAGCACCTAAGGGATCTGTATTTGTCCAGGTCCTATTTAACATTTTAATCAATAACTTGGATACAGGCATAGATGATAAGCTAATAAAATTTGGAAATTACACAAGGCTCATAGGGGTAGCTAACACACAGGATGATGGTTTAGATTAGATCTTGAGTCCTGAAAAGATATAACATGAAATTCAATGAAGACAAATGTAAAGTCTTGCACTTATTACAAAAAGTCAACATACATAAGATGGGGAGTTATGAATAGAGAGTAGTTGCTCTTAAAATGATCTTAAGCAAGTTAAATATTTCAGCTGCCATCAATATTCTAATGATACATTGGGTTGTATTAAGAGGGGTGTAGTTTACAGGAATAGGGAGATTATAATCCCACTGTACATTGCCTTTGTCAGATTTCATTTGAGGTATTGGGTTTAGGTTTGTGCAATCCACTTTAACAGGATTATTTTATAAACCAGAGGATGTCTGAGTCAGGCAACTAGGATAGTGAAAAACCTTGAGTTTAAAAGATATGAGTTTTAGTTGAAGGAAATGGACCCATTTGCCTTGGAAGAAGACTTGGAGAAGATATTATAGCAGCATTCTAAGGACTGTCATGTGAAGGAGGAATAAGTCTTGTTCTGTTTGGTCCCAGAAGATAGAACCAAAAGTAGTGGATGGACATTACAGAGGGGTCAATTTGGGATTGATTTGGTGTCAGAAAACAATTCCTGTTTTATACTGCTGGCCAGAAGTAGGATGGACTACCTAGAAAGGTGATAAATTTTCCCTCCTTGGAAGTCTTCAAGAAGACAATGGACAAAAAATTGTGGGAATTCCTTTGTGGAGGAGTTGACTTTAATGGTCACTGAGGTCTATTTCAATTCTCAAAATCTCTGATCCTGTGAATGTGTATTAAAATATGTATATCATACTACAGAAAAGAATATGTTAAATATAATATAAAAAAAAACTTGAACAGTTTTGATTAAACAATGCTGAATTATTACAGTCAATTGAAATCATCATTCCATATCAATACATGGTAAGATAAATATCAAGGAGATGAAAAAGTGAAGCAGTCAGTCCTTGGGCTCTATCCTCAAGGCTACTTAGGAATGGCATTATACATATGCTAGATAACATGACGAATGCTTCTTCCATGTTTTCTCAATTTCACCATGACATATCTGCTTCACCATGTGCCACGTACCAAGAAATGGTCATTAATTTCCAGTCTTTTTTTCATTATATCAAGTAAGGCAATAAATATTCAGAATATAGACCACTCAAGTTTCTTTTTTTTTTTTTCTAAAGCAATCGGGGTTAAGTAACTTGCTCAAGGTTACATGGCCAGTTATTTTTAGGTGTGGTGCAAAGTATCTGAGCCCATATCAATCCCAGGTCTCCTGACTCTGGGGCCAGAGATCTTACTTGCTGTGCCACCTGGCTGCCCCTAAGCAATTGGGGTTAAGTAACTTGCTCGAGGTTACATGGCCAGGTGTTTCTGGGTGGGTACTAAGTATCTGATCCCAGACTCAATCCCAGGTCTCCCGACTCTGGGGCCGGCGCTCTTACTCGCTGTGCCACCTGGCTGCCCCAGATCATTCAAGTTTCTATTGGAGTAGGAGGAAAAAGAATCAACTAGCAGACTTTGGAAGCAGAATAAATATAGTAGTGGGCATCAAGGCAAAATAGATAAATGCTTGACAATGGGAGAATGAAGTAAGATGGACATTAGACATGAAAGCATGTATTACTAGAATCTTATAGCTGAAAGGATGATATAAAAACAACTATACGTAGCCAAGGTCATACTTAGAGTATCCACAGTGTATTAGGAACTACCAGAATTTACACTTCACTGACAAAGCCTCAATGCTGTGATGAGGTATCATAGATTTGGTTAGCTTAATGGGATAAAGAGTCAAAACAGTGCTTGGAAATAGTCATATGTTTTTACAGCATTATTAAGGTTTTGCTTTCCTATAAGTCTACTATCTTTAACAAAGCAGAATAGGGCAAGTGTTGTTTCAGAGCCCAACATGACTGTTTTTCCCTCTCTGGTAGTAATGCAAATTTGAATGGCAAGAATTTAAAATAAATGTAAATATGTCAAACTCATAATCAAATGAAGATGCTATAGTCTCAGAGGCAGAGGACATTCAGGAAGTATGCCCTTCTCAGCAAGATCATGTGACTAACACTCCAAAAGGGAGGTGGGATAAGTTCAATGAGAAACCTGAATTTCATCGTAAAGATGAAAGAACACATCTTTAGCAAATTCTCCTGAAAAGCAGTGGTTTGTGTTATTATATGCAAATCACACAGTTAAAACACAGGTAGCAAATTTCAGGCATGACAAAGTGGAGGCATACATATGGATGGATCAAGAGGCATGAAAATATGGAACTTTTGTTCTCTGTATACTGGATGTTCTAAAAATAAAATTGTATAAGGGAACATCACTAACATCAAGTCTTACAAATTGGAGTACATGGGGGGTGAAACAGGTTGAGAGAGAAAGAAGTTTTATTTTTATTTTTTGTTTGCTTTATTTTTCTTGCCTTTTTTGCAAAATAAATAATATGGAAATGTTTTACATTATATCACATATATAATTGACATCATATTGCTTGCCTTCTCAATAGGTGAAGGAGGAGCTGAAGGGAGGGAAGAATCTCAAACTTTTTAAAATGGATGCTAAAATAAAGTATAATGTGTTCTTCTTTAAAAAGAGATTGCCTCCAAGCAGAAGAGAAAGCTATATAAATGAAGCTAATATGTTCATATGTCCATGACTGCCAGTTTGCCTCTCTAGAATCCACAAGGAGATTCTACTTGGGTGAGATCAAGGATTATTTCTTGGTTTATTGAGATCTCAGTTTGCCTCCATCTAAAAACAAAACAAAACAAAACAAAAACCCACAAAACTCATTCACTCTTAATTATTGCCTGATATAATCCAATCCACAAAATTTCTTCAATTTCTGTTTGGCACCTGCTTTATGATGGGTTTAATCACTATGTATTATCTATGATGGTCTTTGTATACCTAGAATTTGGAAAGAAGGATCCAATCTGGTGGGCATAAGATTTAGTTGCTGTCCCCCTTTAAGTGATAGCAAACAGAACAGCTTAATGTTTTTAAGCCAAAAAATTGTGCCCCTAAACCATCAATATTTATGGAGGCAGATGGATGTAATTCTGGTTCAGTACCTCATTTCAAAGGATAACACAGTGACTGGCCTTGTGGCCCCATCTCCTGTTCCGCTCAAGGCAATAATCAAAGTCAGTCTGGGAGGGGTAGAAAAGATGCCAGAGATAACTCTTCATCTTGCAAGCCCCATTTAAACAGTCCTTGTGAATATGGACATCTTACATGGTTCATCCACTTGGAATTTATTTTGGTTTATAAGATAAGATTTTGGTCTTAACTTTTCCCCCCCAAAAAAACACTTTCCAGTTTTCTCAGAAGTTTTTGTCAATAAAAGTTCTTTCACCAATAGTTTATGTTCTTGGATTTATTATGAATTGGGCCACTGTATGACTTTGCTTCTAGGTCTTACTAATATAGCCTATTCAAATGATCTGTTTTTCTTTTATTTCACTCAGTATTGGACAGTTTTAAAGATTTCAATTTTACAATATAATTCAAAATCTAATAAGAGCAAAGCCCATTTTTCCCACTTTAAACATATTTCCATTGATATCCCTATTTCATTGTTCTCCAATATGGATTTTTATTATTTTACCTAATTATCTAAGGATTCCTTTGGTAATTTGATCATCATGGTACTAAATGTATATATGAATTTATTCTATATTTATTCAAGCATCTGACTAGTGCAGTGGCTAGAATACTGGACTGGGAGTTGGGAAGATGTGAGTTCAAATCTAAATACTTCATAGCTATGTCACTCTGGGCAAGTCATTTTACCTCTGTCACCTCAGTTTCCTTATCTATGAAATGGGGATAATAATAGCACCTACCTCAAAGGGTTATTTTAAGGATAACATGTGTTTACATGTGTAATGTATTTTGGCAAATCTTAAAGTGCTAATGAAGGTTATAATTTTTGTTAATTGTATTATTTCTTTTGCTGTTTATTAATTTTTTTTCTTTCAGCTGATTTTCATGTGAGCTTTTTCTCATAATTGTTTTCCTTTATAATTCTGTGGGTCATATTTACTTTGACACATTTCTTGCTATTTTGTTGGGAGGCAGTAAAGTTGAACTTAGGGCCATCTCCACTCATCCTGACTTTTGCCCTGCCACTGGACTTCATTGATTCTGTTTATGCTTTTCTTGGGATTTGATATTGGAGATCAAATCCTTGGTTTAATTCTGGTCTTCTCCTTATGAAAACTTGAAATCCTTCCATTTCATTGAATGAACTTTTCCCCCCTTGATATATTAGGCTTAATTTCACCAGTAGGAGCTGTAGTTCCTTTGCCTTCTAAAATATCATGTTCCATGCCCTCCTATTTTTAATGTTGTAGCTATTAAGTCCTATGTAATCTTTATTATGGTTCCCTGATATTTGAATTGCTTCTTTCTGGCCACATATGGTATTTTCTCCTTGAACTGATAGTTCTGAAATTTGGCTATAACATTCCTTGGAGTTTTTGTTTGGGGATCTCTTTCCTGAAGTAATCAGTGGATTCATTCAATGCCTATTTTGTCCTCTGGTTGTAGGATATCAGGTCAGTTTTCCTTGATAAATTCTTGAAATACGCTGTTCAGGTCCTCCTTTTGATTATGGCTTTCAAGTCTTCCTTGATTCTGACATTGTCTCTTTTAGATCTGTCTTCCAGGTCAGTTTTTTTTTTGTTTTTTTATTTGTTTGTTTTTTGTCCCATGAGGTATTTTACATTTTCTTCTATTTTTTTTATTATTTTGAATTTGTTTGATTGATTCTTGTTGTCTCGTAAATTCATTAGCTTCTGCTTGCCCAATTCTAACTTTTAAGGTGTTGTTTTATTCAATTAGCTTTTCCACTATCTTTTCTATTTGACCAATTATACTCTTTAAGGATTTGTTTTCTTCAGTGGATTTTTGCATTTCCTTTTCCATTTGGCCAATTCCACTTTTGAAGCAGTTGTTTTCTTTTTCAAAGCTGTTAACTCTTTTTTCATAATTTTTTTTCATCATTCTCATTTCTTTTCCCAATTTTTCTTCTACCTATCTTATATTGTGTTTAAACTCCTCTTTGAGCTCTTCTATGAGTTCTTTCTGGATTTGAGACCACTTCTCATTTTTCTTTGGGGTTTTTCACATAGGTATTTTGACATTATTGTCCTTTTATGAGATTGTGCCTTGATTTTCCCTATCATCATAATAACTTTCTATGGTCAGATGCATTTTTCTTGTTTTTTTTGCTCATCTTTTTTGGGCTTTTTCATTTCTTTTAAATTTGAGCTCTGCTCTAGGAGTAGAAGGAACATGGTGTCAGGCTTCTTTTGCCAGTGACTTCAGGCCCTGACTATTTATCTGGTGCTGCACTGATGTTGCCATAAGGTCCTCAAGTTTACTGCTACATTGAGGGAGTGGGGTGTAGAGTGGCTGATGGTACTGGAGGCCTTAGGAGTCTGGGCAGCTTACCTGGTGCTGAACCAGGGTCCTAGTGCTGGTCTTTGCTGAGGCTGGTGGGGAGTTTCTGCATTTCCTCAGAAATGCATTGAAGCACATAGAGGTCTGACTGTTCGTGTTTGTCTATTTGCCCAGGGCTAAACTGAAACTTGTGGCAGGGGCCTGGTACTGGCAGCTGCCTATTTTTCTAGGCACCCTTAGGGCTGACATCTACCTGTTTGCACAAGGCTATACCAAAGCATGTGACAGGTCTCAAAACTGGAGTCTGCCCATTCCTCTGGCTATGCTGAGGCATGAGAGGGGTCCTGGTATTGGCATTTGCCTCCTCCACAGCAGTGGGACTTGGGCATTTCCACTGATTTGCTGAAGTAAGACTTGCTGCTGGCTTGCTGGGACATGTCCTTTCCTGGCCTGCACTCTATTTTTACCTCAGTGAGATAGACCTTTCCTGCTGATCTTCTAAGTTTCTTGGACTCAAACATTGTTTCACTCCATCTTTTTACTGGTTTTGTTCTTCCAGAATTTTTGGGGGGGGCACTGTTTTATGGTTGTTTGGAAGTAAATATGGGGAAAGAAGTTTTAGAATGAGTAGCTATAATAATAAATGCTAAATAAAAGAGGGTTTGTCCATATTGGGAAAAAATTTTTCCAGCTCAGAGGTGGGTAATTCCCTGCCTTTTTTGCTGTTCCCAAGATATGACATTTCGCCTCTTGTTTCTGTGCCTTTGCACTGGATATCCCCTATATCTATAGTACATTACCTCCTTACTTCTACCTCTTATATTCCCTTATTTACTTCATTACTCAGTCCAAGGACAACTTTCCAATTAAAATCTTTCCTGATCCCTCAGCTGCTACTATCAACACTATATATATATATACACACACATAGAAAGTCTTTGTCTTTTTTGTCTTTGTATCTACATAATGCTTGATGTTTAATAATGTTTAATAAATGCTTACTGATGGACTCATTGAATTACTGAAAGAAAACTGATAGTGGGAGGGGGAAGAGGAAAGAAATCTATGTTTCAAACCAATGAACAATATGGAAACATAACTAGTGATTGGATGATATAAGACATATTGAAAGACTACATAGGTTATAGTCACAACCAGAGGTCCACAAGTCCATGGTCAATGGCAGTTGACTTGTGGGGAGGAGAGAAATGAGAGTCAGGTGAGGAGAAGTCAAAGTTGAAATGCCAAGTACCCAAACCAGAGGAGAAAGCAAGCAGGAACACTCCAAGGCCACAGAACATTTGCTTGAACAAGAGCTTCATTGACCCTGTCCCATTTAAACTGAGTGGAGTCAAATGGGAATTTAAAAGACCTCATACTCTACCTATATGTAATCTGTCAAGGTTCACTTTTCAAGAGGCAGATGAGTCAATTACAAGTTTTAGCAGTGAAACAATGCCTCATATGATGTTTCTCAAATCTTTGCTCAATTCCAGAAATCATTATGAATAGCACAAAAGGATTTCAATTGCATAATAACTTGAACAAACAACACTCAAAAAAAAAAGAAATAAAAAGAAGAAAAACTATTAATGGAACTCTCATTCCCAAAGCAACAAAGAACCATGTTTTAGAATTAGCAGGTTAATTAAGAAATCTCTTATTGTTGAGAAAGCTGGCATAGGCCCAATTTAGATTGATACTCTCCAAAACATAGACATAAATGATGTTTGTTCAATGCCATTAAGATGTGTTGCCTAATCTTCTAGAGAACAATTCATATTAATAACAACGTTAAAGTCAAGTACTTAGAAAAAATACATTCTTTTTTTTTTGTTGTAGTCTTTCTTGGATAAAGCAATACTCTGAAAATTTTAATAGGATATATGTGAGGGGATTATTCTCCCTGTATCTAGGTAACCTTAACAACTGTAATCCAGGTTGAAAACCTGTGGAAAGAAGGTGCCGTATGTACTAGGTTGAATGTACAGATCTTTGTCATAAGTTCTCGAAGGTCAAAGCTGCCTACAGTCCTTCAAGGACGCCTAAAGGCCTCTCACTTGTTTGGATGACAGGTATATGCGCTGGCTTGGACCCCCCTGGAAAGCTGATTGTTTCTTTTGTTTTTCCCCGTTAATGATCAGTCCTATATACTCCAAAGCCTGCAGTATACCAAAGGGTTGAGAAGATATGTAAACACACTTCTCTCTGAATAAACTTGAGCTATATGATCCCCCCATATGGACCCCCATCTCCCTTTCATATCACTCTGAGAATTCATGCATTAAGCTGGTCTTAGTGCACCCCAAGGCAGCTGTGGGGATTCTGACACAAGAGGTCCTTACAGATGTACAACTGTTGGGATAACCAACACAAAGGGACAGTTCAGGGACTATTAACCTGATTTAAAAAGAATAATATAATCAATTTATGTTGTGTTATACATGAGATTTAAATGTTGGCTTTTCCCCCTGAAAATCATGCCAAACAAAATCTCTGAGTTTCTTTTTAAGTTCCTTCTCAGGAATTTCCAGTAATTTTTATATATATATATATATATATATATATATATATATATATATATATTTATCCAAACTTTTTATGCCTCTCTACCTGTAGATACAGTTCTATAGAACTAATTGATTCTATAAATTCAATTCATATGTGTGTATGTGCATATGTGTGTGCATATATGTGTATATATGTGTGTGTGTGCATATGTGTGTGCATATATGTATATATATGTGTGTGTATGTGTAGAGAAGCATGGAAAGTGTAAAGATTCAGAAAGACCTTAATTCAAGACTTGACTGGCATACACTGGATACTTTATGATGGAAGAAGTCCCTTAATTTCTTAGTGCCCTCAGGAAAGTCTCTAAGAGTTAAGAACATTAGTTTTAGATTAGACAGAACTTCATTGAGAAAGTCAAGAAAATGAAGTCAGTTATTCAGTTGATACTCATTTATTAAGCCTGTGTCAGGCACTGTAAGCCCTGATGATACAAAGAAAAGGAAAAGACAGTCCCTGCCTGTGAAGAGCTCACAGTCTAATGGGGGACATTATGCAAACAACAATAGACAAACAAGTTATATACAAAAAATGGACAAACAAATTATATACAGGATACATAGGAAATAATTAACATAGAAAAGGTAGTAGAAAGAGGGAAAAATGTCCTATAAATCCTTGGGGGGGGGGGGGGTGACTATGTTTATGGAGGGAGAGCAGGGTGAGGATCCATAGAAAAATGCCATTGAATAGAGAGATAATGAGGCCATTAATAACCTTAAAGAGATTTGTTTAAGTAGAGAGGTGGGGACAGACTAATATCCCAAGAGCTTAGAAAATTATAGAGGAGTTAAGAAGTAGTAAAAGCAAGTATAGACCAATCTTTAGAATTTTGAAAGTGAAAGAAAGTAGAAAGTATGACAGCTTAATGGAAGTGCAGTTTCAAGGAAAATTTAGTTATGATAGGCTAGCCAGAATATGCTGAGGGGAAGGACTAGGAGATAACAGGAAATTGAAGATCTACAAAGGAAAGAAAATTTATGGAACAAGGTCTTTGAAGAGATGGGTCCAATGCTACAGGAAGACAAGTAAGTGTTGGCAAAGAAAAAGAACCAAACCTTACTCTGACCCTAAAGAGGAGGAAATGATAGTTGATGATGCTGACTGGTTTGGAGAAGTGGGCAAAAAGGAGTTATACAATTGCTTCAATCTCTACAAAGTAAGAGACCGAGTTATCTGCAGGAATGAAGGAGCAGGAGTTTGAGCTAAGACTTAAGTAGTCAAGATAAAATTTGGAAAAGTGGTTGTGGAAAATGTGATAAAGTCAATAAAACCTGGCAATGAGAAAGGCAGTGAGAGCCCAGTTGAGGTTAGTTTTGTGATTTGCACCAGCACTATTGGACTACCTGGAAATAGAATCAGAATAGGAGTTGCCATCTGGACATATGATAAAGGAGAGATCTTGAGATGTATGTCTTTGTAGGCAAAACATGAGGGAAGAAGTATATTGGGGAGAGCATAGAGGATACCATTAATGCCCTGACTATTCCTGCCAGATGCTGAATCCAAAGAGATCCAGAGAGTCTAAGATTAACCTCAAAGGGAAAAAGAACTGAAAACCAGGCCAAGGTATTTTCATCTTTGATTTCTGTGACTGAGCAATTCAGATACAGCACAGTGGGTAGGGGTTGGGAGAAAGGGACTGAACAATCAAAGCCGACTAACTCATGGGCAATGTATAATAGAATGAAAAAATCAATACAGACATCATGACCGTCCAACATCTTTGCTGGCTCCCTTAGCAGTATACCACCTGCAAGCTGGTCACTGTGACATTCAGAGAAATGAAATGAGTAGGGAGGGGTTCATAGTAACCAGCATTTGGGGGACTACAGAATAATGTGGTTCCAACAACACCACAATCACTAAGGCAGGAGGTAACTGGTGTCACCAGAGAGGCCTCATGCATAGCTATGGAACTGAGGGTGGCCAGCATCCCACACACAATGGATGATTTAGCTTCAGCATCCTGATTAAGTTGCCAGGAACTAAAATATAAGTGCAAGGAGAGAGACAGAGGTGGCCTAATGAAGCAATGATTTAAAAAGGAAAAATTCCTAAGCAGTCAGACTTAGGCAGGCAATTGACTTTCTCAGCTCCAACAATTTCTTATTCCACCCACATATCTCTCCCCTCACTCCCACCTCCAGTGGGAGTGGGCAGCCATCATCTGCCTAATGGGTTAAAAAAATGCAGCCACCCATCAGGGCTGAGGGCAGGATTCTAAATTAAAAGAGAAAGAGGATGGGGAGGGAAAGAATTTGTGGGAGTCCCCCCCTCTAAGACTTCATAGCAAGAAAATGTTCCTGTGAAGAGGAGCTGCCTCAAGAAAGCAGATGCCCTAGTCACAATGCAAGGGTGAAGAAGAGTTTTTGTTGTCACTCACAACGGAGCAGGGGCCCTGGTATCAGTTTCAAAACAAAAAGGAGCCCCAGTGCTAGTAGCAACAAGAAAACAGAGGACTTGATCAAAATTCCAGGACCAAGAGCAGCACCACCCCTAGGGAACAAGGCCTTTTCCTGGGTAAAGACCAGAGCACAGTCCGGGAGAACAATAACCACACCTCTCCTTAAGTCATACCACCTTGGAAACACTGAAAACTTACAGACCCCCAGACCTAGCTCTGAAAACAGAGGCACAAAAGCCTGAAGCTTGGGACAGTACCACCTCTACCATGGAAGCAGAGTCAATTTTAACATAAAGTTAAAATTAAATGGATAGGCTGGAAAAAATGTTGTTGTTCAGTCATGTCCGACTTTTTATGACCCTCACGGACCATAGCATGCCAAGCCCTCCTATTCTTTATTAACTCTTGAAGTGTTCCAAGTTTATGTTCTTTGTATCGATGATGCTATCTCATCCTTCGCTATCCCCTTTTTCTTTTGTCTTTACCCTTTCCCAACATTAGAGTCTTGTCCAATGAGACCCACCTTCTCATTATGTGGCCAAAGTATTTAAGCCTCAGTGTCTGTATTTGACCTTCCAGTGAAGAGCCTGAATTAATTTCTTTTAAGTATTTGACTGGCTTGACCTCTTTGCTGTTCAAAGGACTCTCAAAATTCTTCTCTAACATGACAATTCTAAGCATTGATTTTTGGTCCTCCGCTTCCCTCATAGTCCATCTCTCACAGCAGTATACTTCTATTAGAAAAATCATAGTTTTGGCTATATGGACCTTTTTTTAAAATTTACTTTCTTTTAATTTACAACATTCAGTTCCATAATCCCTTGAGTTCCAATTTTCCTCTCCCTCCCTCTGTCCCCCCCCCCCTCCATGGCAGCGTGAAATCTGATATAGGTTGTATAAATACTTTCACACTAAACATTAGTCAACTTATAAAAAAGAATTATAACCAAAAGAATGAACGAGAGAGAAGAAACAAAACAAAACAAAAAAGAGAGAGAGCAAGTAGTTTGCTTCAATCTGCATTCAGACTCAGTACTTCTTTTTCTGGATGTGGAAAGACCTCTCCATCATGAGTCCCTTGGGGCTGTCTTATAACCTTGCTGAGAGGAGTATATGGACCATTTTTGGCAATGTGGTATATACTTTTAGTGTGCTGCACAGATTTGCCATAGCTTTCCTTCCAAGAAGTAAGCATCTTTTAATGTCATGGCTGCAGTCACCAACTACAGTGATCTTTGAGCCCGAGAATATAAAATCTGACACTACTTCCATTTCTTCTCCTTCCATTTGCCAGGAAGTGATGGGACCAGTTGCCAAGATCTTAGAGTTTTGGGTTTTTTATGTTAAGCTTCAAACCAGTTTTTTCACTCTCCTCTTTCATCTTCATCAAGAAGCTTCATAATTCCTTTTCACTTTCTGCCATCAGAGTGCTATCATCTGCATATATAAGATTGTTGATATTTCTCCCAGCAATCTTAATTCTAGCTTTTGATTCTTCCAGCCTGGCATTTCACATAATATATCCTGCATATGAGTTAAATAAATAAGGTGACAATATAGAGCCTTGTCATATTTCTTTTTTCAATTTTAAACCAATCAGTTGTTCCGTGTTCAGTTGTCACTATTGATTCCTGCCCCTCATACAGGTTCCAGTGGAGAACTTACAGGTCCTCCTTGAGGACTTGCCACATTTTGTTGGAATTCACACAGTCAAAGACTTTAGTGTAGTCAATGAAGCAGAAGTAGGTATTTTTTTTTTCTGGAACGCCCTTGCTTTCTCCATAATCCAGTGAGTTTTGGCAATTCTCTCTAGCTCTTCTGCCTCTTCTAAAACCAGCCTGTTCTTCTGGTTCTCAGTTCGCATATTGTGGAGCCTCGCTTGCAGAATCTCAAGCATAAGCTTGCTAACATGTGAAATGAGCACAATTGTTCAATAATTTGAACATTTTTTTGGCATTTTTCTTCTTTAGGATTGGGGCATAAACTGATCTTTTACAAAGGCCACTATTGTGTTTTCCAAATTTCAAAAAAACCTGGAAAGACTTACATGTAGGTTTTGTACATGAGTCACAATAGTAAATGACTATTGTTTGATAAACCCAGAGTCCAGCTTCTGTGATAAGAACTCACTATTTAACAAAAACTGTTGGGAAAACTGGAAAATAGTATGGCAGAAACTAGGCATAGACCAACACCTTATACCCTATCAAAATGGTTACATGATTTAGACATAAAGGGTGATACTATAAACAAACCTAGGAGAGCAAGTAATAGTTTACCTGTAAGATTTATGGAGAAGGGAAAATTTTATGACCAAACTAGAGATAGATATCGTCAAATGTAAAATGAATTATTTTGATTACATTAAATTGAAAAGTTTTTCACAAACAAAACCAATGCAAGCAATATTAGAAGGGAAGGAGAAAGTTGGGAAACAATTTTTATATTTAGTGTCTCTGATAAAGTCCTCATTTCTAAAATACATAGAGAACTGAGTCAAAATTATAAGAAGACAAGTCATTCCCCACTTGATAAATGGTCAAAGGATATGAATAGGGAATTTTCACATAAAGGTATTAAAGCTATCAATAGTCATATGAAAAAAATGCTCTAAATCACTATTGATTAGAGAAATGCAAGTCAAAATAACTGAGGTACCACAAGACCCCTATCAGATAACATGGCTAACATTACAAAAAAAGGAAAATAATAAATGTTGGAGAAGATATGGGAAAATTGGAACACTGATGCATTGTTGGTGGAGCTGATCTAACCACAGTGGAATGCAATTTGAAATTATGCTCAAAGGGCTATAAAACTGCATACCCTTTGACCCAGCGATACTACTTCTAGGTCTGTATCCCAAAGAGATAATAAAAATGGTGAAATAACCCATATGTACAAAAATATTTATAGCAGTCTTTTTAGGTTGGCAAAGAGTAGGAGATTAAAGGGATACCCATCAATTGGGGAATGGTTGGACAAGTTATGATATAGGAATGAAATGCAATGCTATTGTGCTATAAGAAATGATGAGCAGGCAGACTTCAGAAAAACCAGGAAAGACTTATATGAACTTAGGCTGAGTGAAGTAAGCAGAACCAAGAGAACATGTACTACATAGAATATGTACACATGAGTACACACAGCAACAATATCATAGTGTGATGACTTTGATAGATTTATCTATTGACTTAGCAATGCAAGGATCTAAGACAACTCCAAAAGATTTACAATGGAAAATGCTATCCACATCCAGAAAAAAACTATGGAGTCTGAATGCAGATTTTAGCATACTATTTGCACTCTTTTTTGGTTTGATTTCTTCTTTCTCATGGTTCCTCCGATTGGATCTAATTCTTCTTTATAACATGATTAATGTGAAACTATGTTTAATATGAATATATATATATATATATATATATATATATATAGAGAGAGAGAGAGAGAGAGAGAGAGAGAGAGAACCTATATAACCTATATCAGATTGCTTGCTGTCTTGGAGAGGGGGGAGAAAAGGGAGGGAGAGAAAATCTAAAATTCAAAATCTCATGGAAATGAATGTTGAAAACTAAAATGAATTGTTTGAATTAAAAGACTTGCATGAACTGATGCAAAGTGAACACAACCAAAAGGACACTGTACATAGTAAAAGCCATACTGTGTGATGATCAGCTGTGAATGACAGCTATTCTGAGCAATACAATGATCCAAGACAGCTCCAAAGGACTTGTGATGAAAAATGCAATCTGCCTTCAGAGAAGAAACTGATAGAATAGGAATGTAGATCAAAGCAAACTTTTTTTTTAAACTTTATTTTTCTTTGTTGTTGCTGTTGGGGTTTTTTTGGGGGGGCAGGGGTCTATTTCTTTTTGCATCATGGCTAATTTGGAAATATGTTTTGTATGACTGTATATGTATAATCCATAGCAAATTTCTTGCCCTCTCAAGGAGGGGGTAGAAGAGAAAGGAAGGGTGGGAATTTGAAACTCAATTTTTTAATGTTTTTTTTCCTAGATAATTGAGAAAAATAAGATAAAATAAGAGGTTTTTTTTAAGAAAATGTTTATTCTTAAAAGGAAAGTGAGAAGGTAAGCTGAGCTTCTCTTCTTCTTCTTGTAGCAACAGGACCTACTTTAAACAAAGAGGTCAGTAGGGGGTCTATCTTGTTTTGACTTCAGAGACACTAATGACTATCCCTCCACTCCTTCAGTGCTGCCTGAAATTCTCCTTCTCCTTACCAAAAAACTTTCATTTCAGTTAAATTGCAAATACTTTCCTTTTAAACAGCCATTACTCATTTCCACCTTAATGTGAATAAAGGATTTGAAAGCAAGTTTAATATAATCTATGTGATTTTACTGAGTACCTGAAGCATCAAGGAATCAATTTTAGGAGAGAGTGAAGCATTTTTAGTAATCTACTCCTCTCATTAGGGCAACTAGGTGCCCAGAATCTGGGAGACTCATCTTCCTAAGTCTGAATCTAGTCTTAGACATTTAATAGATGGGTGACCCTGGGCAAGTCACTGATATCTGTTTGCCTCAGTTTCCTCATCTGTAAAATGAGATGGAGAAGGAAATAGCAAAGCACTCTGTTATCTTATACAAGAAATCATCAAATGGGGTTATGAATGCTCAGACATGACTGAAATGACACAACTTCTCAATACTACTTTGTATATAACTATTTTTTTTACTTGTGTCTGAGTACCTACTGTTCCCCACTCCCAACAGCCTCAATAGGATGTAAGGTCCTTAAGGGCAGAGGATATGTGTGTACATACATGTATATGTGTTGATACATATATGTATACTATGTATACCATAGTAGAGTGTGTATAGTATATTATAGTATGTATATACACATATACAAATGTACGTATAGTGCCTTGCCTATAGTATGTACTTCATAAATGCTTTCTGAATTGATCCATTAGTCGAGGGACACAAGATGAACCTTTGCCTACTTCCTAATTTTATAGTGGGCTAAATACTACTTAATATTCAACTTAATCGGTCGATCCACAAACATCTATTCATTGAGATGAAAGGCAGCGTAATGTAGCGGAAAGAGCTGGCTTTGGAGAAAGGAAGACCTGAGTACAAGTGTGGTCTCTGACACATATTAGCTGTATGACCCTGAGCAATACTATTTCACCTTTTAATGCTTTAGACAACACTCTTTAGTAGTAGGTAAAGAAGGTGCTGCTCTGCATTGGAAGAGGGAATTGCCACTTTGGGAACCTTCTATTCCAATGCAGTCACAGATCCAGTCCCATTCTAAGACTCAGACATTGATGAGTCCCTGGGGATTGAAAGATAGAAATGAAATACTAAGAAAAGGAAAGGCAGGATTCATGATTTTTTTAAGTCCGACTAGGAAAAAAAAGTGACAACATCCAAAGGAGATACCTCATAGAACTAGTTTCAAATGTCGCTAAAAGCAAGAGAAAATCACATAAAATCAAAGAAGTCTACGATTTGGAGCCAGTCACATTAACTACACATAGCACACCTGTTCTCCATAGTGGGGGTGGGGGCCTACAGAGGAGGGAGGTTAAGCAAAGGTGTGGGCATGGAGGATGGGAGGAAGGACAGGAAAGAGGAGGTGGGTTTTGACTATGATTGATGGTCCTTTGCTGTATTCTCACTGATGTAGAAAATTAGAGAAAGATCACTTCCGATACAGGCCAATCTGAGCTACTTGCTGTGTCCATCTCCCTTACACATTGACTCTCCCGGGAGTCTTCCCTTCCAGCCTGCAGGACTCATTATTCACAATGCTGAGCCAAAGGAAGCTAAACCACACCTTTCTTTTCTGTTCCTTCTTTTCTGTCTCCCCCTCCCAACACCCCCCAGGAATGCAGGCAGCTTTTGGAGGATTTCTTCACTTAATCACTTGAGAGGGGGAAGAAACATTTCTCTTGGTGCTTCAGGTTATTTTTTTCCAAGGGTTCAAAAGAGACAGTGACAATGATTTCTGAGAGCATCTTCATTAAATTTACCAGAGTGCCGTCTCTGCTAAATTGGTTTGACTGCCTGTCTCTCCATCGTTCCTTAGAGGTGGCTAGCCTCCCTCCATCTTCCCCTTATACATTTGTTTTTGTACAAGCCACTGTTTATCTCATCTCTCTGTCCTTCCATCTAATTAACTTACTGCAATGCTAGGCAGTTTGTAACTGGAAAGATTTTGTTTTTCCTACCTGAATGGTGCAGACCACACCCAATAGCTGGGTCCTGGGCTATGCTCAGAAAGGCAAAGTCTCAGTTTGAGAATTTAATGAGGCCTGGGTTGAAAGATTAATTGAATAACAAAATCACAGAATTGAGAGCTGAAGGGGATGTCCATAGCTATAAAGTCCAAAACTTCTGATTCTTACTAGTTTTATGACCAATAGCAAATCATTTAACCTCTTAATCTTAGGTATCTTCCTAAACCTATAAATTATAGATGATCTGTGACAGGTACCAGCAGAGGAAGTTTTAACACTTATAAAATCATGAATTCTCAAGGGCTTCAATTGGGGGAAAGATTGCTTTAAAAATAAAATTTGTCCTGTGAACTATAGACTTCACCCAGTATAGATCTGTCTTTTTGCCCTGTGAACTATGGACTTCACCCAGTACAAACATATCTTTATAACTTCTATCTATATGTCAAATCTCATGGAGCTATGTTAAAATGAAATATGCCCTTTTGAAAATATTGTAACTGCCATTTTTTTTCTGGATAAAAGACTGGACCAATGAACCCTTGGTCCAGGAACTCACACCACCGATATAGATACTAACCTTTTTTATAATTTATTGGATAAGTCCTTCAATAGTGCTCATGACACATAAGCATTGAGTCAGGAAGCCTGGGTTCAATTTCTACCTCACACATTTACTGGCTATGTGATCCAGAGCAAGTTCTTTACTTTGGTGAGATACAGTTACTTCATCTGTAAAATGGGAGAGTTGGAGTCCACATCTCAAGATTTCTTACTACTCTAATCTAAGATCTTATCATTTGTTGACAGACTCACAGATAATAAATGCTAGAGGCAACTGAATCTAGCTAAAAAAAAAAGGAAAAAGAAAAAACACATAGCTTCATCCACTATGGAAATTATAAATTAACATACACAAATGCACACAAAATAGGTAGAAGCTGAAGTAGAAGAAGCCTGGTTGCTATGAAAAGAGAACTAGACTTTGAGACAGTGGATCTAATTGAAAATCTCAACTCTGCCACATGAGTGATTTTGGAGGTCATGTTAATCTCCCTCAGACTCAGTTTCCCCTTCAGTAAAATGATGGGTATGGACTAGATTACTTCTAAGGATTGTTTCAACCCTATGCTCTTAATACCCACAGTTAGTCATTTCATTTTGGGCAATTGATGACTAGAGACTATATTTTCATAGTTGTACCCAAATCAAATGTAGTCATAGTTTAATTGTATTGCAGGAAAAATTGTATCTCACAAAGGGTTCAGCATAAAATAATCTAATCCTACCCAATCGCTGCCTACTAGTCAGCAAGGCAGGCTGAAAGCTAAGGGATATACATTTCCTTACTGTTCTTTGTTGTTCAGTTGTGTCCAATGCTTCAAGACCTCATTTGGGGTTTTCTTAACAAAAATAATGGAGTGGTTTGCCATTTCCTTCTCCAGTTCATTTATAGATGGGGAACTGAGGCAAACAGGGTTAAGTGACACATCTAGTGTCACACAGGGGTGACACAGCTAGTAATTGTCTGAAGCCAGATTTGAACTCATGCAGATGAGTCCTCCTGGTTCCAAGCCAATGTTCTATCCACTGTGCCTGCCCTAGATTCCCTTGTACCAGCCACCAACTCCAACTACCCCCACAATATCAAAAACACTCTATCTCTGTTTCCCTAAAGTTCAAATCCAAATAGTTCACACAGTTTTGTTCATAGATGGTGGCCAGGAAATAATCAGAGTGACCACTGAGACAATCAGACTCTAACTATTGAGTGTGTCCCAGATTAAAAGTAACCAAGAGCATTGCCCTAGGGAGGGAATAGGGAGGCGGTAGAAGGTAATGGAGTAGAAGACTTCTGCAACTCTGAACACACATAAATGCCACAAAAAATATCAGCTATGTCGCTGGTGAACTTTATTTTTAACCTGAAGACCTTCCTCCTTAGAAGGATACTTGCTGAACCGTGATCTAAGCACTTTTGAAGGCAGTAGTTACACCTCCCAGAACTGAAACTTACAGCTTTTCATTCCCACTCAGAAATCACTTTTCTTTCCCCACTTCTTCCCAGTGAAGGGGACCCCCATCTAAGCCTTTGGAGGTAGACAGACAAAACTATAAAGAGGATAGAGTGGTTTATTTCAGAACCCAGTTACCTTCTCTTCTTGAGCTCATGCCTTCATTCTTAGTGAGCATTCCACACCTGTACACACAAGCTTCAGGAATCCCCACCACCTAACTTTTTCTACAAGTGGCTCATGAGAAACAATCATCCTCAATTCTAAACCCCTGTCTTCTTAGAGTCTGACAAAGGAATTCATAGTGGAGCTTAGATTAAAAAGTTAAAAATCTTTAAAAGTTAAATAAAAAAGTTAAAAATGTAATGTTTTTCACATCTATGGCATCCGATGATGCCCAGTTAATGGGTATAGGGAAAACCAATGTGTTCCATATCCTATACTCTGCCTACTGAGTTGTTTTGCTTTGTTTGTGAAACCCAACCTCTAGATATCAACTCCTTGGGGAGGATTCCAAGGCAATCTCTAGTGCCCAGAGGAAGTTATGTGGGTAGAGAAGGAATAGAGCCAAAATGATGACCACCTTCCTTGGTACTAGCATGTGTGTGTCTATAATAGCAACAATGCTTCGATGTGGGGAGATAAGAAGGTTCAAAAAGAATAAACCTTGAAGGAAGGATATCAGAATGTATTGGTTTTGGACAAGAAGAAAAGTTCCTTTTCTTGCTTGTAATATGGTAAAGCCAAGCTCAGGGATAGACAGCATAGCTTGGACTTCATGATCCAGGGAAAGGTGGGATATAGAAAAGGGTGTCAAGGATGAAATTGCACATTAAGGGTAGTTTGTCATAGCAGAGACATCATAAGCCACAGAATTGTGAAGTCTTGGGTTTGAATGCCACCTCTGACACTAGCTCTGTAATCATGGGCATCACCTCTTGGAAACTCGGTTACCTCATCTATAAAACAGAGACATTTGGTTCTTATAATATCAACCTCACAGGGTTTTGGGAAACTCAGAAGTGATAATCTATTTAAAACAATATATAGGGGCAGCTAGGTGGCACAGTGAATAGATCACCAGCCCTGGAGTCAGGAGGACCTGGGTTCTGATCCGACCTCAGACAATTATCACAAAAAATAGCCATGTGACCTTGGGCAAGTCACTTAACCCCAATTGCGCTCCAAAAAGCAAATATATGTGTGTATATATATATATATATACATATATATATATATATATGTCAGTCATTACTCTCATCATAGAGGACAAAGTAAAACAAGTGAGTGAGAAAAGGAGTCTCCAAAGTCTCAAGATTTTGTTGAAAAGGGAGTGAGACAGGTGTGTGAAATTGGAGAGAAACATTCAAAAAATTGAAATCTTGAGGAGAATAGAGAGACAAAATTATTTCCCCCCAGAGGTAATGTGATATAATGGATCTGGTACTAGGTTTGGGTACTAATAGCAAAGGTATTTTTTTTCTTCCGAGACTTGAAATGCAGTTGGCTAATACTCCAGAGGATCCAAACCAAATATCTCTCACCTGCCAGTCAGGCAACAAGGATGGATTGAGTATTCTGTGGGTGCTTAGAAAATGTCTCTGCCCTTCATGAGCTTAATTGAAGAAGTACAATGGACAAATATACAATCAGGTCTTCATTATACATGCTAATGGTGGGGACCAGTGGTGCAGATAATCAAAAGCAGCAGATAATTTCAAATTTATACATTCTCTGCTTTTCTCCATTGCTATGGGCAGGATAAGAAAGGAGTAAAGAAATATTAGGGGAAAAAGGCAGAGGAAGGATAAAAGAGGAAGATCCTATCAGTCTGTATCATAGAGATAAGTCAAGCAAGTAAATATTGTAATCAAAAGAAGCAACAGAGAAATCAAGGGGAAGTTGGGGGGGAGGGCATTTTGAAGTGTATGTATTTTGTTACATGGGGGGAGAGAGACAGAGACACAGAGAGAGAGACAGGCAGAGAGACAGAGACAGAGAGACAGAGGGACAGAGAGAGACAGACAGAGACAGAGACAGAAACAGAGAGACAGAGAGAGGGGGAAAAGAGAGAAAAGACAATTGGGACAGCTAGAAGATGCAATGGATAGAGCACTGGACCTAGATTCAGGAAAACTTGAGTTCAAATCCAGCCTCAGATACTTATAGCTGTGTGTCCCTGGGTAAGTCACTTAACCTCTTAACCTCAATTTCCTCATCTGTAAAATGGCAAACCATTCCAAGTATCTTTTTTCAAGAAAACCCCAAATGGGGTCACAAGGAGTCAGATATGACTGAAACAAGTGAACAACAACATAAATTAGTCTAGCATATGCCAGATGGGTGGCTAAAGTGGTATGGGTCCTTTAAAATGCCACATTATAAAATCATTCACCCATAGAAATTCTTTAGGAGATGGTGAAACTATATCTGGACTAGATAGCAAGTTTACATGTCTCCACACTAAAGAGCAGATAAAGTTATAGAAACCATGAATCTAGGTAAATAGGAATAAAAGATAGTCAAACCTTATGTGCCTGTGCCCTTTGATAATTGTCAGGCCTTTTCAGATATGAGGAGAAAAACAAAGCACCAAGTCCAAGAAGATGCTATCTGCTGATATCAAGAATGCCAGTGTTGAAAAAGCACCAAAACCGAAAATTGACAACACCAATTCTTGGACAAGCTTCAAGCAGAGCAGAGGTAGATGAGAGGAGATGAGAAAAAAGCACCCGATACAAACCAAGGTCAGATGCATTAGATCATGATCAAGTAGGCACTAAGGTTCAAAAGGAAGAAAGAAAAGAGATGTTATTGTTCTCTACAGGGCATTTAGTGACTACATCTTTTCAGTCACCTCTGAGGGGCTAGCGGACTGGAATGCAATTTCTAGTTAAAGAGGAGGTTGTTCCATAATACTGGAAAGAACTGGACAGGATGGAATTAGGCAGGACAGAAGAGAGCAGGGGAAGACAGAGGAGAGCAAGTACTGGGAGCTCTGAGCAAAAATTGGATCCATAAATGTGTGACTTGTAGTAAGTAGTAAAGTGCACTACAGTTGTATTTAAACATTGGAACTAGCTGACTATCAACTGAAAATAACACAAACTGTGAAGAGGCCTAAAGAAACTTGTAGAGAAGAGTAGAATTAATCAAATAGAATTCAAACTTGATCACTAGTAAGTTAAGTGGAACAATATACATGTACTGTTGACTGTAGCCTAACTCTTCAGACTTTTTTTATTCCCTTACCTCCTAGCCACAGTGGCCTACTAAATGTTCCCTGAACTTGACTTTCAATCTCCTGTCTTCATGAATTTACACACTCATTCTCCAGACTGGAAATGCTAACCCTGCTTACCTTTGCATTTATATGCCTTAGCATCATTCAGTGCAGCCCTAGGACTGAACCAAGGGCCACATTTGAGGACCTAGAGGGCCACATGTGGCCATGAGGCCTCAGGCTCTCCACCCCTAAACTTTAGAACCTTGGAACTGTGTGAATTCATATGTGCCTTGCTGGTACATAGAATTCTATGTACAGAAACTTGTTTCATTTATGCAGATCAGCAACTTGTCTATAACTTATTACCTTAGCAAATTTCCTAGGGAACTGAAAAGCTAATTGCACCCCCCCACACACACACACATACACACTCCCCACCCTACCATAGTTTTATAGATATTATGTATTACTGGTAGAATTCAAACTCAAGACTTATCTTCTTAACTCACTTTATTTACTATGCCACAGTGATACTCATCTCAATGTAGAGTGTGTGTGTGTGTGTGTGTGTGTGTGTGTGTGTGTGTGTGTGTGTG
>NW_027187313.1:3397050-3472305 GCF_028583685.1 Petaurus breviceps papuanus | reverse complement strand
TGTGTGTGTGTGTGTGTGTGTGTGTGTGTGTGTGTGTGTGTGTGTGTACTGGAGATGTGACCTTTGGTTACTGCAGCAGCCTTGATAGCTAGCAGTAGTCACAAACTTTCTTTGTCCCTCGTCTCTAACCCAATATACTTTTAAATGTTTTTCTGATGTCTGGGAAATTTGCATTACCCCTCCCTCATAAGGAAACATTAGAGGGGTTGAGAAAGTGCGTGGAAAGGGGGCATGACTGTATATCTCCAGACTCACAAAGAAACAGCAAGGTCTACTAACCATATGGAGGGAAAGAGTGCATGCTGAGTCATGCAAGAAGAAAATGGAAATCAGTTCTCCTAACTGTACTAGGAGTAACAGCTTGAGAACATCAAGCATATTAACAGTCCCAAGAGCCCCTTTGTATCCAACAAGGTGGCACTGTGGGACCTGAATAGCCACAGAGTTCAGAATATAACCCAGCCTAGAGGCAAATTGTATCTTGCTATCTTTTTGTAAGAGCGGTAACACTTTCTTGAAGAAAAGGAAGTAAATTTGCAGTGCTGGAGGCAATTGTAAGCAATGGAAGCAGTGAATATGGGGCAAAAACAAGCAATAGAGTGAGGGGGGTCCTCAACCAAGAAGAATCATTATTGGGTGAAGCTGTGTACTACAAGAATGTGGCTGGCGGCAGCAAGAAAAGGGTCATGGTAGAACAATAGACATAGATATCATAGAGGAAATCCTGGACCAAACAGAGGAGATCCTGGATCAAGTAGAAGAGGTAGTTTTTGTTCATAGTGGGAGCTCTGAGACCCAGAACTGAATTGTAGTGAGCTACAAAATCACAAAACAGAGGAACAAGCTGAACCTTGCCTTTTACTAGTACTGTGAGTCACGTTGACTAGGCATGTCTGGGGAAAAGGCAGGGAAGGATGTTTCTCTAGCGATGCCAAGCCTTTTTATTATTTTTAACTGTTCAAGGGGGTCTCAACTCCAAAGTGTTGAATTAAGTTTGGAGTGACTATATTAATCTTTGGAAAAGATGGAAGGTAGGGTTGACTAAAGAGGAAAGTTGTTCAACTTCCTAACAAGCCCAAATGATTTTCCTCATGGCAGACCATGATCACAAAGTAGTACCACAAATTTTGAATAATTATATAATCTCCTGGGGGATAGAAAGTTTTCCTTACTATGAGCTCAGGTATGAACCCTTCCTATATTATTTCTTACATGTGAAATGCTTATTTTATTCTGTGTATTGTTACTTTGGTTGCTTTCAAAAGAACTGGAAAAACTAGAAATGAACCAAATAAAATCTTCCCAGAGATTTTTTCAGTGAGCCATATACAGAATTATTGAGATATTTCCAAGATGGAATTTGGGTCCACATGACTCTAGAGTTTTGGTAATGGGGATGTAGGTTACATATCTATATGCATATAACATAGATTATACACACATATCTATGAATTCAAATACATGTTTATTTGCATATGAATACATTTTTATATATTGCTATGTATTCTTTTGAATAACTTCAATGTGGGCCATTATTTATCATATGAAAGTTTTTTTGATTAGTCAAATGTCATTCAGATCACTAAGGAATAAAGTGAATGTGATATAATTTATATAAGATATTTAGATGGAAAAAAAAAAACAAAACAAGTTGGGAACCCAAAACAGCAAGACTGGTTTTCTTGTAGAGTCAATAAACTGATTTTGAATGATATTCCCCAAATATTTTTCCATTGTGGTCAGGAATGACTGTATTTTAAATTAAGTATATAGGCTCCCCAATTTTTTTTTTTTTGGAGTCACATGGCTAGTAAGTGTTGTGTCTGAGACCGAATTTGAACTCAGGTCCTCCTGACTCCAGGGCCAGTGCTCTATTCACTGCACCACCTAGCCGGCCCAAATTTTTTATTCTATAGGAGACAAAACTCATTTGGATGAATGAATTCTGGTACGTACACATACACACACACATGTTTTAAAATCTCCTTATTTTAAAGTCATAATGGGTAGACGCACTTTTGTTAAAGCAATCAAAGATATATAGTTCCTGACTTACAAGTGGGTAGAGCTGTATTTTAGTGCTGGCCCTGCTAATAATCAGCATTGTGTTCTTTATCATCATTTTCCTTTCTTTGATCCTCGGTTTCCTCATCTGTAAAATGAAGAGTTGAATGACTGCTAAGGTTCCTTCTTTGTTTCTCTGGGTTATGATTTTTAAAACTAGTTATTTGGCATTCAGAACACATTTTCCCCAAGAAATCATTCTATAAAGGGTAGATAGGTTCCCAGACTAGTCCATAAAACCATGTTGTTAAATCCATAATACCTGACCTATAGCATTGTAAAATGCTTTAGGGGAAAGAAGGATCTTACTGTAGAGGACAGGGACAACTAGCTTTGGCTAGTTTAGTGGGGGCCACTCTGGCAATGTCAGGGGAGCTTGTACTTAGTTTCCAAGAAACTGGTAGATTTTATTAAATACTTAAAAAGAAAAGTAAATTGTACTCATTTCATGGCCAATCCTCTTTTTTTGTTCTCCTTTGGATACATTAAATGCTTATTCTATCTGGTATTTAAAGTCAGAATAAAACAAAAAATAAAAAAAAATTATACTTTCTATTGACAACAAGACTGGAGAAAACTAGGGGAGGGGACAAGAATGACTGATAATCTCTTAGATAATTGTTTAGTCAGATTTTTTTAAAGTAGAGGACTGCCTATACTGCACATGGGTCGCTTAGTCTCCTAGAGAAAGGGCTAGAAAAAAAGGGAAAATGGCCCTCATAGTCTGCGTTGCAGGGTTTACTCTGACCCTCACTGTGTAAAGGCGAGGTATATTACGTTTTCACTCCTCAGAGTCCTCTAGTGCACTTAGTTTGTTGTTGTTGTTTTTAATGGAAGATGTAGAGCCTCTGTCATTGCATTAAGCCTCTGCTGATTGTCTTCCCCAACATTTTAGAAGTTCAAGCACCCCAGTCCCATTTAATTAGTTAGCAGACACGTCAGCTTTTAGGAAGGAATATTTATTTCAATGGTATAGAAAGAACAAATACACAAACATCCCCAACTATATCTGCGGTGGGACCTAATTCCCCCTACCCCTTCCATCTCTGGGGATTGGAGGAGATTAACTCATTTCTTATTTGTCATCCATTCCAAGCCCCCACTGAGTTTGCATCTGGTGACCCTGTCTTCTCAAGGTTTCCAGCCTAGAATACTCAGGTCTTCATAGCGCATGCTCTAAGATCAGGGACTCTAGTCTTGCATCTAAAATTGAAAAGGATGAACTAAACAGACCAAAACTTCAAGACCATTTTTGGAGGCAATAAAGCTTAAGAGGAAACTTAGTCATGGTGTCCATGTTGTGGCTGTATACCCCTGGATACCACCAGAGATATAGAAAAAAAAACTGTCACAGTTTGATAGCTTTAAAGACAGATAATTCCAGCTACCTAGCCAACAGAAAGGGATTGCTCCTACTCGTGTGGTCAACTAACACAGGATCTTATTCCAGAAACAAATTATTAACATCTCTCACACAGGTGCCTTTGTCTTAGGTTATCTTAACATGCTCCAAAACCCCACTATTCATGATATTGACCAGCAGAGAGCTAGTTGTGACTAGGAATCCTGTATAAGGTCTGATCCAACTGTCAAAGAAAAGGAAGAAAGGAAGGAGGAAAGGAGGGAAAGAGAAGAGAAGAGAGAAAAAAGAGAAGAGAGGAGAGGAGAGAAGAGGAGAGGAGAGGAGAGGAGAGGAGAGGAGAGGAGAGGAGAGGAGAGGAGAGAAAAAAAAACTTCATATCTAAGTGGCTTAGAGGAGAACCTCTTGCTTAACCACTGGAATTCCACAGCCTTTAGCCTTTAGAGTCCTAGTTATCACCGTTACATATATATATGAAATCATAATCCAGAGCATTTGCAAAGAACTTTGAACATATGATCTCATTTTTGTCTCATGGAAGCCCTATGAGAAGCTAAGGGCATTATAACCCCCATTTTAGATATGAAGAAATTGGGGCTCAGAATGATTAAAAGGCTTCCCCATGCTCACACACACAATCAATGGCAGAGGCCATATCCAAACCCTGGCTCCACGTCCAGTGGACTATGTACTAGCTAAAAGGAAAAGATAGAGTGTGGAAGTATTTAAGCTGCTACAAACCCATCAGACAGAAAGGAAATGTATGGCACAAGACCAGCAGTGACACCCTGATCCACTTCAAGGACATTTCTTACAGCTGCTTTCGGCACCAGCTACCTCTCTGGGAGGGGAGAAAATGGTCTCAGCCAGGAACTTAGGTGGCAATGCTTCCCTAGTTGGTCCCTGTGCTCCCATCACTGCTGTCCTGCTTGAAGCTCAGCCCCTGGCCATCACTATTTTTTTTTTAAAGCAATCGGGGTTAAGTAACTTGCTCAAGGTTACACGGCCAGCTATTTCTGGCTGTGTAAAGTATCTGAGCCCAGATTTGATCCCCAGGTCATCCCGACACTGGAGCAGGTGCTCTTACCCACTGAGCCACCTGGCCGCCCCAGTTAAGTAACTTGCTCAAGGTTACACGGCCCGGTGTTTCTGGGTGGGTGCTAAGTGTCTGAGCCTGGGATTCAATCTCCAGGTCATCTCAACACTGGAGCCAGTGCTCTTACTCGATGTGCTACCTGGCCGCCCCTATCACTATTCTTTTAAACTAAGTGCCAGCCCTTTTCTTCCCCCAGCCTGCTCAGCTGGGCACCAACCTCCCAGCATTTTGTGAGATGTCACTGGATCCATTCCTTGTTACATCATGTCAAATGCCTTCCTACATGGCTACTCACAATTCTGGAGTAGGAAGCTTAGCTATCCTGCTCAGCCTCTCGAACTGGGAAAGATTTGTTGTTGTTTTTTTTTTGTTGTTTGTTTGTTTCTTCCTTTTCTTTAGAACATTTGCTATGAGTAGGTAACCAAGAAGCCAATATTTATTTTCTTGGGATTTAGGATTATTTTACTTTTAAGACCCTCCCTGAGGTTCAGATTTGTTATCTATAAAATGGGTACATTATTAGTCATAGACTTCCCCTTAAAGGACCGTGAGAATTTAGTTATCATTTTTTTTAAAGAAAAATACTTTTAGTACATACCATGTAAAATATTGTAGAAATATAAAGTATTAAGTGGTTCATTGTTAATTATGAAATTTACCTCTATTGCTTAAATTAAGTGAGAAAGTTGTGATACAACTGATCCAAGAAATATATAATTTTCAAAGATTTGGTAAAGCAGTTTTGAGGAAGGGACTATTTGTAACTTTGTATCCCCAGCACTTAGTATTGGAGGAAGTTAGATGGCTCAGTGGACAAAGCACTGGGCCTGCAGTCAGGGTTTCAAATTTGACTTCAGATGCTTACTAGCTCTATGACCCTGGACAAATCACTTCACCTCCATTTGTCTTAATCCAATGAAGATGGGAATGGCAAATCATGTCAGTATTTTTGCCAAGAAAACCCCATGGACAGTATTGGTGTGCAATGATCCATGGATGGGGTCATGAAGAGTTTGACATAACAAAACAACTGAAAAATCACACATAGTAAGCGCTTAATAAATGCTTATTGACTGATAGATTGAAAAAAAACAAGGACCGTATCAAACATTTTCCCCTTCCTTCCTCCCTCTTTCTTTCTCCCTCTTCATTCTTTCTTTCCTCCATCCTTCTCTCTCTCACTCTCTCTCTTTTCTTCTTTTGTTTTCCCACCTTTTCCTTCCTTCCTTCCTTCCTTCCTTCCTTCCTTCCTTCCTTCCTTCCTTCCTTCCTTCCTTCCTTCCTTCCTTCCTTCCTTCCTTCCTTCCTTCCGACTGGATGCTATTCCCTGGACCAATCCTACTGTGATCAGCTCTGAAGCTGTGACCTGCTCCATTTCCAACTTAGGCTGTTTCCCCCTTCCTCAAGAAATATGGTGATTTCCTGCTCTAAGAAACTTGCCATATTGATGCCAAACATAATGCTGACACCCAATTGGTTCAGCTGCCTGCAGCTCAGAGCTCCAGGGCTTTAGAGATCTTCTAACTCAGCCTTCCTAGTAGCAAGGATTATAGATGTGTACTCCCAGACCAGTCCATCTCAAACTATTTCCCACAAATTCACATTTAAATTGCATCTTTTTTTCTTTTCTTTTTTATCCAGACCTGCAATTTTCTTGGCGTAAGGAAGTCATGGCATGGAAACTGCCTCTTCCTGGACAGATTAACAATTTATTTGTAACATATATTCCTAGAGAACTGTTTGGGCGCACTGAGAGTTTAAAAGAAATTCTCAAGGTCACAAAGCTATTACAATCAGAGAAGACTTGAACTAAAGTCTTCTTTATTACAAGGCTGGCTATCCACTATACCACATAGCCTCTCATTAAAAAAAATATCAATTTCCAGAAATTAATAATAATAGCTTACATTTAAATAGCACTTTATTTCACTAGATAATCATAAATCCCTTTTGATAAAGGCAACATAGCCTAGTGGAAATAGCTTTGGACTGAAATGAAAATATTTGGATTTAAATGCCATCTAGGATACTTAACTAGCTTAATGATTCTGGGAAAGTCACTTTAACTCACCGTGACTGTCCCCTCATCTAATAATAGGACTTACCTTATAGGAATGCTGTGACAATCAAAAAAAGATCACATAATATGCAAATCATAATTTGTTAAATAAATATGTTGTTATTATCCCTATTTTATAACTGAATAAACAAAGACTCAGAGGATGTTAAAAGACTTCTCCAAGGTCACACAACTACTGAGTGTCAGGAAGGATTTGAACCTAGGTCTTATGACTCCAAGATTCCTCTTCTGTATTACCATATTACTTGCTGCATTACTGTATTATGCTATATTACCATATCCCAGTCTTTGCAACTTTCTTAAGGCTAATTTATTTACTTATTTTTATTCTTTTATTAATCAAATGCTTTATTAACTTCTAGTTTACATCATTCAATTCTGCAAGATTTTGAGTTACAAATTTTCTTACAAATTTTTTTACAAATTTTCTCCCCATTTTTCCCTTACCCACTACCCCAAAATAGCGATCCTGCTGGATATCCCCTTCTCCAATCTTCTCTCTCCCATATCTTCTCCCATACCCCCTCCGACTTTCCAGTAGGGAATGGGGGACCTCTATGCCCCAGTGCCTGTATGTCTTATTTCCCAGTTACATGTAAAATAATATTAATAATAGTAGTGTATATATATATATATATATATTTTAAAACATTTGATTTTAAAACTTTGAATTCCAGATTCATTCCCTGCCTCCCTTGTCACCCACCCTTACTGGGAAGATAAGCAATTAAGTATAGGTTGTACAAGTGTAGCTAAACAAAACATTTCCATAGTGTATTTATTGTGAAAGACTAGCTATATTTCCCTCCCTCCTATCCCACCTCCCACTTGTTCTATTCTCTACTTTGATCCTGTCCCTTTTCAAAAGAGGGTGCTTCCAACATCCCTCCCCCCCAGCCTGCTCTCCCTTCCATCATCCCCCCTCTCATCCCCTTCCCCTCTACTCTCCTGTAGGGTGAGATACTCTATTTAATGTGCATGTCATTTCTTTTCCTAGCCAAATTCAATAAGAATAAAGTTGACCCATTCCCTTTTGCCTTCCTATTCTTCCCCTCCATTGTAACATTTTCTCTTGCCTCTTCTATATGAGACAGTTTACCCCATTCTGTCTCTCTCCAGCTCCTCTCATTACATTCCTCATTCATCTCTTAATTTCACCTTTTAAGTATCATCCCTTCCTATTTAATTGGTCCTGTGCCCTCTACCTACATATTCCTGTACTCATATATATGTACCCATTCACATATGTATTCATACACATATATACCCTCCTATATAGACATATATATGTATGTGTATATTTATATGTACATACATATATACATATGTATACACACACACATATATATATGCATTTCTATTCCCTTCAACTATTTTCATACTGAGAAATGTTTCATAATTTGCAATTATCGTTTTTCCATGTGTGAATGTAAATACTTCAACTTTGATAAGTTCCTTATGATTTCTTTTCCCTGTTTACCTTTTCAATCTTCTCTTGCTTCTTGTATCTGAATGTCAAATTTTCTATTCAACTCTGGTTTTTTCATCAAGAATTCTTGAAAGCCCTCTATTCCACTGAATGACCATATTTTCACCTGAAACATGATGCTCAGTTTTGCTGTGTAGGTGATTCTTGGTTTTAATCCCAGCTCCTTTGACCTCCAGAATATCATATTCCAAGCCCTTCAATTCCTCAATGTGGAAACTGCCAGATCCCATGTTATGCTGATTGTGTTTCCACAATATTCAAATTGTTTTTTCCTGGTTGCTTGTAATATTTTCTCCTTGATCTGGGAATTCCAGAACCTGGCTATAATATTCCTAGGAGTTTTATTTTGGGGATCTTTTTCAGGAGGTGATCAGTGGATTCTTTCATCCTCTATTTTGCTCTCTGGTTCTAAAACATCAGGGAAAATTTCCTTGAGAATTTCTTGAAGGATGATTTCTAGGTTCTTTTTTTGATCATGGCTTTCAGGTAGTCCAATAATTTTTAAATTATCTCCTGGATCTATTTTCCAGGTGCGTGGTTTTCCCAATGAGATATTTCACATTGCCTTCTATTTTTTTCATTTGTTTGGATCTCTTTAGTAGTATCTTGAATTCTCATAAAGTCACTAGCTTCCATTTGCTCCAATCTAATTTTGAAGGAATGATTCTCTTCAGTGAGCTTTTGAGATTCATTTTCCATCTGGAAAATTCAGCTTTTTAAGGCATTCTTCTCCTCATTGGCTTTTTGAGTCTCTTTTGTCATTTGAGTTAGTCTATTTTTTAAGGTGTTATTTTCTTCAGTCAGGTTGTTGACTCTCATTTCATAATTTTCTTGCTTTGTTCTCATTTCTCTTCCCAATTTTTCCTCCACTTCTCTTATTTGGTTTTAAAAATCCTTTTCAAGCTCCTCTATGCCTTGTAATCAGCTTGTATTTTCTTGGAAGCTTTTAGGTGCGGGAGTTCTGACTTCTCTGTCTTGCTCCTGTTCCATGCTTTGATCCTTTTTGTCACCAAAATAGGAGTGTAAAGTTGGGTTGCTCTGCTTGCTTTGCTTCCCTTGTTTGCTCATGTTGCCACTCAATTACTTGACCTTGGGGCTTTTTGCAACAGTAGGACTCTGCTACCAGACAGGGGAGCTTCGTCCCAATCACTGGGGTTTTCTCAGCTGCTGAAGGTATTAGTTGGGTGCCCTCTCTGAAGCCTCCACATGCTCTGGCAAGCTGGACACACACCCCAGGACCTCCACCCAAGACCGCAATCCAGATCCAAGCAGGTTAAATCAAGAGCGATTACCCCTCAGACTGGTTGCTTGGTCCCCCTACAATCTGCCAGGAGCTGAAGCTGCCATATGGCTGTGGCTGCATGGCCATGGCACCTCAGTGGCTTCTTCCTCCAGGGGGTAAAGGCTGGACTGAACTACAATACTCCCAGATCCCAAAGTCCACACTGCACTGACCTCTCCCTTTGTCCTCAGCCTCTATGTGTTGATAATTCTGGAAACCAGCAAAGCTGCTTGTGATCTGATGTCCCTCCAGCCAGAGGCTGTTTAGGCCTGCCTGGAGCCTAAAACCTCTGGCTGGTGCAAGATTGGGCTCAGCTCCTAGCGCACTGAGATGGCCATTTCTTGCTAGCCTGCCGGGCTGTCCTCAGTGGGAGGTTATCTTCTCTGTGTCATTTTGTGGGTTCTGTAGCTCCAAAGTTTCTTCAGAATCACCTTTTACACAAATTGGAGGAGGTGGAAGCCAGAGCCCCATGGAAGTCCTGTTTCTACTATGCCATCTTGACTCCCCCCCCCAAGGCTAATTTTTTTTAATGTTTTTTTTGAATGCTACCATAGAGCTTGGCTCTGAACTTTTGTATATTAGACCAAAGAGGAAGTGAAAAGGCAAACAGATTTGCCTGATTGGGATGTTGTATCATTTGTTTTCTGGTTCAACATAGATAACATTGCATTTTAATACTAAGTGAATAAGTGACCCACAGGGTATCTTATATACAAATTAATGTCCCTATTTCTATTTAGTTTGACAGCATAGTTTTAAAGGAAGCCTTTCTCAGTCTCCCTTAATTCTAGTGCTTTCCCTCCATTGATTATTTCTAATTATATACATATATATGCATTCATGTATACATATGCATGTATATAAGTGTGTATGTGTACACACACACACATTCAACTCATTTATATAGAATTGACCATAGGACAACTTATTTCTTGCTAGACTATTAATCATTTTGATAAATAAACATTATCTGTCCCTAAATGGTCCTCAGAATTTTGTTGTTTATCTATCTATCTATATGTGTGTGTGTATTTGCTCTCATGGGCTTCTAGGAAATGATGGGGGGTCAAGATAAAGGTATAATTAAAAAAAGAAGGGACAATATAAAATTTTAAAAAAAAAACAGGGGAAGGTAATAGAAAACCAGTGTTGGGGGGCGGAGAATAGATCACCTATAGATTTTTTAAAAACCAAGGTGTGTATTGTCAGACAGAGGCTACATGAAATTCAAGGAGGGTTTTATTGGCCTCTCCTTGTGGTTAGGAAAGAAGGAAATTTGGGAACTGAATAAAAACCATGAAATATGTGGCAGAGCCTCTAGGGGAAGGATAAGAAAGATTTGCGGACTGTGGGAGAGACAAAGGGATGTTGGGCAGGGATGAGATTACTATCAAAGGCATAGAAATGCTCTACTGTTGACCATATAGTCTTTAAGTATCTACTGCCATTCCCCCACTCCACACACACCCCAAATAAAATAAAACATGACAATTTTACCATCTCAAAAAATTATGTCAAAAGAGTTTTAGAAAATAAACTTTTGTTGATACTGTTCTAAGAATAATTCACTTATCAAAGGCTTTAAAGTTTACAAAGAACTTTCCTCAAACAATCCCATGAAATTATGCTAAGATAATTAAATAGTTTTAGGAGTATTATCCTAGTATAAAAATATGCATACTAAGACTCAGAGTGGCTAAGTGAATTGCTATGGATGTGGTGGAAAAAAACACTGGATTTGGAAGAGAAAACTTGAATTTCAATCCCTTACTGTCTCTGTGACCATGGGTATGGGTAAACCACTTAATGTACCTAGACCCTATTTTCCTCATTTGTAAATTGGAGGAGGAGTGAGACTTGATGATTCCTAAAGTTCATTCTAGCTCTAAATCTATGACCCTAAATATCACAGTTAATATTTAAATCCAGGCCTCCTGGCTCCAGGTCCAGACCCACAACATTACATAAAAGAAGGTAGATATGGAAGTTACTTCTGTAGCTTAGACAAATTTAAAGCCTAGAAATTATGCAAAACACATATAAACCTATGGATAACAGGGGCTAAGTCTGTTTAACTCATTGAATACAGAATCTGCCACAGGTTTTGATGGAGTTCCCATTTCTCCCCTCTGCACCCCCAAATCACGAAAGATTCCCCCCTGTTCCTTCTTGACAGACACTACTTGCTTGCCTTCTTCTTTGACTGGAAATTAACATTGAAGCTGATCTATTCAAGGAAACCTGATTTTCTTATCACACCCAAAGATGTGACAAGTTGCAATTTCCCACCATGTGGTGCTATGCAGAGAAAGAGAGAGGGGGAAGAAGGGGGAGGAGAAGTGAGGGAAGAAGAAAGAGCAGAAGAGGAAGATAAGGAGCAGGGCCTCGAAGCAGAGGCTTGGCAGTATGCTCCAGTCATTTTATTCTCTTCCACTTCCCCACCCCAGCCTCAATTCAGTGCCACACGGCAAACTGCACCTGTGTTCAGACAAATGCATTCACACACACATTGAAAGCAGAAAGAGTTCAAAACAGCCAGAGATTTCTACAGGAAGAGATTCTAAAGCAAACAACTGCATTCAGAGCAAGCCTAGTGAGGTGGAAAGGGAATTGGCCTTTGAGTTGTAAGTCCTGAGTCTGCATCTTGGAGCAAGCATTTATTTACTGGGCTACCTGCACCTCTGGGGCTGTTGGTTTCCTGATCTGTAAAGTAAAGGGATCAACTGGCTGATCTCTTTCAGAGGTATTATGGCATAATGAAAAGAGGCCAGAAGTTTGAATAAGGAGATGGCCTTTCACTTCTGACATTTACTAGCAATTTGACCTTGGTCAAATTACTTAACCTTCCTGAGAATCAGGTTTTCAACTGTTAAAAGGTAGATAATAATATACCTACCTTTCCAGGGTGTTTGGAAGGATCAAATGAAATAATGTGGGCAAAGCACTTTGTGAATATTATGTAAATTTCAGTTATTATTTTTAATATTACTATTATTATTATTATAGTACTAAAATTTGTCACCTGCATGTACATACTACACACACACACACACACGCATGCACACACACACTCAACCCCTTTGCTATGATCTCCCAAAGAAAATCCTAAGATTTTGTCCACGTTTTACAGAAATAATTGAAGGTGAGTTATAAAATTCTCCGAGCTCCTTGAGTAGACTCTGACCCAGAAGCCATGATTGTACTTAAAGCATCTAGGAAGAAATTGTGCTGTTCAGTCATTTCCATCATGTTTGACTCTCCATGACCCCATTTGGGGTTTTCTTGACAAAGATACTGGAGTGATTTGCCATTTCCTTCTCCAAGTAATTTTACAGAGGAGGAAACTGAGGCAGACAGAGTTAAGTAATTTGTCCAGGGTCACATAGTTAATAAGTGTCTGAGGACAGATTTGAACTCATCTTGCTGACTCCAGGCCTGGCACTCTATCCACTGCCCCACTTTAGGTAGAAAAAAACAGTTATCTGACTAGTCTGATTTCTAGGTGGAAACTTGAACAATAACAAACTCCACCCCACCCACCCCCTTTCTTGATTTCACTTGCCTTAGACATTTACAAGGGAAATGTAGGGTTGTCCAAGACCTTAAGGAGATGGAAGATTTGCATGTGAGCTTTTACCCTAAATGCACATTGTATTACTCACTAGCTCTGTGTGTGTGTGTGTCTGTTTGTCTGTCTGTCTTTCGGCAAGCATTTTCCATTACTACCTAGAATTCTTCACCTGGAAAAGGATGGGTTTTGATTAGATGAGTTCTAAAGTCCCTTTTCATATCTAGCACTCTGATTCTACAAAACTCAGAAGAATCAAAGACATCCTAGGATTGGTGTCAGAGTTAAGATGTGCCTCTCTCCCCTAAAGTCACACAGGTCTACCACAGTTATGTGAAGGATCTACTCAAGGGCCCGAACAACATGAAGATGAAAGAGTTACTTGGTGTCATTCATTCCTCAATGATTCCTAACTGAAGGACCACCTGCAGGACATAAGCTCCTATATTTAGAGTTGTATTTCATGGCGATTCTCTAAAATCATGATGAAAACATTTTCAAAGAAAGTACATAAAATTTTACAAAGAATGGACCTTACCAACCATTTGGAAATGTATCATTCATTCTGGATGATTGAGTTTTCCAGGGAATTTTAAGCACCAAAATACTTAATCATTTTGGTTGAATGTTATAAGTGTTATACACCTCCCTGCTTTTTTTCCTGTTTTATTTTTTCTTTTTGTAGGGGGGGAAGGCAGGGCAATTGGGGCTAAGTTACTTGCCCAAGGTCACATGGCTAATAAGTGGTAAGTGTTTGAGGTCTTATTTGAGCTCAGGTCCTCCTGACTCCAGGGCCAGTGCTCTATTCACTGCACCACCTAGCCACCCCTTCCCTGTTTTCTAACACAAAAAATGTTGAATACATTTTCACTTATTTTTAATGGATTCAATATCTCACATATACTATCTATGTGACCCTGAACAAATCACTTAACCCTCTCAACTCCCTAAAACTTTCAGTTAGGGGGTAGCAGATCTTCATCTAGGAAAGAGACATATATCAAAGATTCATTTCTTTCCAACCGATGTGTTCATTTGTTGTGGAACTGATGAAAGAGATGGTCATTTGACACTTTAACCTCTGGTAAGTTAAATCCAGGTTCTAGTTTGATTCATAGCAAAATGGATCAAACAACCCTCAGCCCCTGTTTCCTAGAACCAAGTGATTTACAGTTCAGTGAGAACTGGGATGACCTGATCCAGTTTGGGGATCATGGATAGAGAATGAGTAACAATGGTCACCTACTGATGGGTGCAAGCTCAGGTAGCAAAAAACAAAGCATGCTATGAGGAAGTTAAATGAGGATTCATGCTAAATGGGTAGGAAGAGGAACCAGATGTCCCATGATAGTTTCGATGGTTTATAGTATCATAACTCTAGAGTTGAAAGGGGCCTTAGAAATCTTCTAGTCCAATCCCCCTCATTTTACAGATGAGGAAACTGAGTTCCATTAAGATTAAATGACTTGGGGCGGCCAGGTAGCACAGTGAGTAAGAGCACCGGCTGCAGTGTTGAGAAGACCTGGAGATCGAATCCCGGGCTCAGACACTTAGCACCCATCCAGAAACACCTGGCTGTGTAACCTTGAGCAAGTTACTTAACCCCAATTGCTTAGGGGCGGCCAGGTGGCTCAGCAAGTAAGATCACCGGGCTTCAGTGTTGGGATGACCTGGGTCGAATCCCGGGCTCAGATACTCAGCACCACACCCAGAAATCACTGGCCGTGTAACCTTGAGCAAGTTACTTAACCCCAATTGCTTTAATAAAAAAAAAGATTAAATGACTTGCCCAAGGTCACACAAGCAATTATCAGAGTCTGAATTTGACCAAGGCTGTCTGAGGATGGAAAGATGGATGGAAGGATGGATGGATGGATGGATGGATGGATGGATGGATGGATGGATGGATGGATGGATAGATGGAGCATGCCTATGACTGAGTCTTAGCAAAGCCTGAACTTGTTTTAGGCTAGAACAAAGTTGTAATGCCCATCTAAACTTTCCAAGTCTAAAACATCCTGCTATTTTTTATCTCCTTCTTATCAATGTAGTGTTAGGAGGAGCAGAAAATTCATGCCTTGCCTTAGGCCACTTTTCAAGTCCCAGAGAGCTAGAGAGAGCGAAGACCTGGGTATCCCTATTCCTCCTCTGAACTACCTCACCCACAGGGACATTAAAATTCATTGCTCTGAAAAGAAAAAGCCCAGGGAATATGTTCTTGGCAATCAAAGAATAAAGCTCTGGGGATCCAACTGAATCAACCAAAGGAAATTCAGGGTTTCAATTCCCTGGAAGGTTTGCCTGGGGTTTCTATCATGTCTTTTAGCAAAATGTCAGATTAACACACACAAACACATGGAGGAAGGTGGGAAGATGGCTGAATCACTTTCCACAGGGATCCAAGGGGTGCAGGACAAGGTATGGAGGAGGGAAGAAGGCAAGGGATTGCTGTTAGAGTGAAAAATAGCTCAGCTAGAACTTGTATTCATCCTTAGAAGAAGACTTTAGGGGAAAGCCTTCAGAAGTTTGAGGTTGATTGAAGCCTTGGGAAAAAAAAAAAAGCAGAGACCCTGACAATATAAGACCCTAGCTGAGAACCACCCATCAACCCAGAAGGGAGTCTCTGAATCACATTTTCTTCTCAGTTCTGCTGCACAATCTAAGAGTACATGATAAATTAATGTGTGTGTGTGTGTGTCTATTTCAGACAATGCTCTTCCAAGCTCTATTCCTCTCATTTAGATCTCCAGGATGAGCCTTGGCCTTTTTCCAGTGAGGGTCTTCTCTTGCCATTGCCTCTTTTCTCTGAATCCCCCCATGGCATGCAGTGAACTAACTTGGGGAGAGCTGGCTCCCTGGTTTGTATTCAGCACCTGGCCTTTCAAAAGGGACTGCAGTCCAGCTGCACATTTGTATATTCATTGAGCCGTACTCCCAACTCCACAGACTCCTGACAGCTGCAGATGGCAAAGCTATTTTTCATAAGGTGTGGGAGAGACAGAATCAAATATCACCTGGAAAAGACGGTGGCCTTTGGAGTCACCAACAGAAGTGGGATGAAGAGAGAGAGAGAAAGAAGCAATACAGAAAACTAGGCATAGCTTTTATTCCCTTAATCTGCATTTAAAGCTAAACTATAGCCTCACTATTTTCAATTACGTTTACACGGGCATTATATCAGGGGCATACCAAGGACCTAGGAGCAGTGCCCAGAGAGGTTACATGTTGAGGAGTCAAGATAGAAAAACCCTCGTCTATTCTTCTCTCTCTCCCTCTCTGTCTCTCTGTCTCTCTGTCTCTCTCTCTGTCTGTCTGTCTCTCTCTCTGTGTCTCTCTGTCTGTCTCTCTCTCTGGGTGTGTGTGTAATTGACATTGGGGGTATGAGAACTATGGGAAGGTCTTGTGCTATGCAAGTCCGCATATAAAGGAAGGGAGATCTCACCCCTTTAGAACAGACTGCAAACTGAAATAACTCAACATTGTGATGGGAAAATCAGAAAAAGGAAGAATGAGAAGAAACAGAGTATTGTAGGAGCAAGGAGAGGGTGGCAGTGGAGATTTATCCTTAAATCTCACTTTCTAAAATAGCCACTGGCTATTCACGGAAAGGGGGAAGAAACTGCTTTAGCCCTGGAGGAGATAGACAACTAATCCACAGAGTCATTGATCCTAACCTGACCCTAAATTTGTATTTCACTTTCTTGAGGAATCCTGGGTAAGAGACAGTGTGATGTCATAGAAAGAACGCTGAATGTCGAGTCAGGAGATAACTGGGTTTTTAAGTTCTGCCTCTGAGAGTAATCAGGAGAAAGTTACTTAATAACACTCTTAAAGCCTTAGTTTTGCCATCTGTAAAATAGAAATAACAGTATCTAATTTTCATGGTGGTTATGAGAACCATAGATCTAAAGCTAAAAGGAGCCCTCATGTTTTAGATGCAGAAAATGAGACCTCCAGGGAAGCTAAAGTAGACTCTGGTCCAGAAGCCATAATTATACTTAAAGGCATCTAGGAAGAAATTTGCCTAAAGTACACAAAGTGCTTATCCTGAAGTCAGGAAGACTCATCTCCTTGAGTTCAAATCCAGCCTCAGAAACTAGCTGTGTGACCCTGGGCAAGTCATTTAATCCTGTTTGTCTCCGTTTCTGTTAAATGAGTTGGAGAAAGAAATGGCAAACCACTCCAGCATTTTCTCCAAGAAAACCCCAAATGGGGAAACAAAGACCCAGACACAACCAAAAAAACTACTGAACAATGACAAAACAAAGTGACTTACCTAGATTCACACATCTAGCAAGTGTTTGAAGGAGAACTGGACACACTTTTCCTGATTCCAGGCCCTGTCATCCATCCCCTGCCTCTGTAAAATGGACCAATTAACCTCTGAGGTTTCTCCTTGGTATAGCTCGATGATCACATTATCCTAGGAGAGAGCGATGAGCTATTCTTTTTAATTCTTCCTAATGCAAAAGGATCCCAAAGGCAGGTTCCACTTGCTAGGCCACTAAGAGGCTGTGCCATACAATTTAAAATGTGATAATTGACTGTGCTCTAATGCTGTCTAATTGCTACAGGTGTAAGCCTGGAAGTCTCCTCAGGTAACCTCCTCAAGGACAGAAGCTTGGTCACACACTAGTTCTGCAGCCCCATTACTGCCTTCCACAGTGGTGGGCCTACTCAGTTTTCCTGAATGCTTAACAGAGTTTCATCCAGGTCACAAGAAAACTGGTCCACATTGGGGCCTTATTTTGCTCACTCCTAACTTTCTCTTCTCTCCTCTCCCACCCATCCAAATCTGCTTGTACAAAACTTGACTGTGTGCTATAGTGGAACTTCAGCTGGCTTTTGTTTACTCCTGGATGAACTAGAGGGAGATCTTGCCAATAAAGAGCAGGAAATGAATCCGGAAGCCCAAAGGCCTCATCCCTCTCTCTCACCCCTGAAATGCAAGTATGGGGCTTTGCTAATGTTTGTCAATATTCTGCCAGCACCAGACTGACAGCAGGACCATGCAGCCCTACATAGCATACATGGCCATGTAATTCCTTCCTCAGCTATCTAACTTTTGTAGTGAATGTTTAGGTTTTTCCCCACATAATATGTGCATGTTCAGTAACATCCAGCTCTTCATGACCCATTTGGGATTTTCTTGCAAAGATTCTAGAGTGGTTTGCATTTCTTCCTCCAACTCATTTTACAGAAGAGGAAACTAAGACAAACAGGGTTAAGTGACTTGCCCAAAGACACTCAACTAGGAAGTGTCCGAGGCTGGACTTGAATTCACACAATAACATTATATAATTATGTTTTCAGTGTATATGTTTGGTATAGTGAACAGAGAGCTGGCCTTACCGCTGAAAAGACGTTGATTCAAGTGCCCCTCTGGTATGAATTGGTTCTGTGACCCTGGACAAGTCATTTAACCATTCATCACTCTGAGTAGCTCTTGAAGATGATAAGTTGTAGAGACAGTGTTAGTCTATATGGGTATTGGGAGTTTCCTCATTGGGAAGTTTACTATACCAAAGAAATCACAGGTAGAGTCCCTATATATACATGATGTGTATTATGCATAAATATGTAAGATGCTTTCCAAACCTTAAGGTGCTGATAAAGTGCTATTGTTTATCGTTGTCATCATCATCAATACCATCATTATCCATCCATATTATATTACTATATATATACACCTATGTTATATATGTACATATTAATATGTTTATTTAAATGTATATGTGTGTATTCATATATGTGTGTGGGGAGGATGTGGGTGTGGGTGTGTATACTCATCCATCTGGAGACCAGGTAGTATAGTGGATAGAACTTTGTTCCTGGATTTAAGAAGGCCTGAGTATGAGACCATACTAACTGAAGACCCCAGGCAAATCATTTAACATCTCTCAGTCTGTTTGCTCATAAACTAGGGATAATAATCACACCTTCTTCACAGAATTGACGGGAGGATCAAATGAGATAATGTATGTAAGGCACTTTGCAAATCTTAAAAGACCAGATAGATATAGAGGTAGATGTTGATATTATTATCACTACCTTGCATAGAAGTCTCATTTTAGGTGCATGGCCTTAATTCAGGGCAGCCTATGTTCAAAACTGAATATGGCCACATTTCACGCCAAGATGAGACATGCTATAACCATATTTTCATCTGGCTTAATTCCAATTTTTTTTTTCATCCTGAATATTATCGATCCTTTTCAATTTGACTTTAACTTTGTTGGAGGATAACCTCAAATTCCAGGACTTGGTAAAGCCTTAATTTTCTTTTTATGTCCATCCACAAGATTACTCCAGTGATTTTAGATATATTAGAGCCACAGAGGAGGGCAGAGATAGACCATGCTCACTTCACTCTCAGCTCTTTGAGCTTCTCTACCTCCGTGACATCAGCCTTTGTCGACACTGAGATGCCTCTTCCCTGGGACCTGCTCTTTGAATGATGGATCCCTAGATTGAAATATCATTTCACACAGGCTCCCCACTATGCCCACATCACTCCCAGCTCAATACACTCTTTGGACTTCTCCACCTTCTTGACAGCATTTTTGTGCCCATGTAGGCATCAGTGTCTTTACCAGCTCCCTTTTGGCTTGTTTTCTCCTGTTAGAATATATTTTCTTGGGGGGCGGCCAGGTAGCACAGTGAGTAAGAGCACCAGCTCTAGTGTTGGGATGACCTGGGGATTGAATCCGGGATCAGACACACTTAGCACCACACCCAGAAATAACTGGCCATGTAACCTTGAGCAAGTTACTTAACCCTGATTGCTTTAAAAAAAAAAAGAATATATTTTCTTGGAAGGTAGGGATACTTTTTTTTTGCTAGTATTTATATGATAAAATTAAGGGAAGGAAACTGAGGATGAGACAGCTGGGTAGAGCAGTGGATATGGTGCCATACCTGGAGTCAGGAAGATGCATCTCTTTGAGTTCAAATCTGTTCTCAGACACTAGCCGTGTGATCCTGAGCAAGTCACTTAACCCTGTTTGCCTCAGTTTCCCCATATGCAAAATGAGATGGAGAAAGAAATGGCAAACCATTCCAGTATCTTTGCCAAGAAAATTCCAAATGGAGTCATGAAGAGTTCAACATGACTGAAGCAATTGCACATATTGAAGATAAATACAAGCATGATTCTTTAAGAAAGGCATCAGAATTGTAAAAACTTAAATGTGCAGAGGTTACTGATGAATGCTAAAGACAACACAGAAGGGCTTTTAGCACTTAGCACAGTGCCTGGCACATGGAAGTATTTAATAAATGTCCTATCTCTCTATCTAATCTATCCGCATAGCACTTTTTGTAATAGAATAGAACAAAACAGAAGCAGAATATTCATCATTAGCTGTTGAGGAACTGCTAAGATAGCTATGGTACATGCATTTAATGGAATATTACTGTACTTTTAGAAACAATTAAAATGAATATTTCAGAGAATAATAGTAGGACTCATATGAACCCATGTGATATGAAGTAATCAGAAGCAGGAAAACAATGTTCATGATGACTAAAACAATGAAAGGGGAAAGAAAAATAACAAGTCAGAAAAAGAAAGGGAAAGAATAATTTAAAAGGCTATCCATTACACTTTTGGAGAGTTCAAATTATTACAAAAACTTTTTTCCTATATCAAGCTTCTCTTCCATTTCCATCCATTGTTTCTAGTTGTGCCTTCTGGGGAAAAGTTCAATCCTACCTGCACATGAAAAGAAAACTGGACCCAGAGGGAGGGCAGCTTTTAAGAATGAAATATTGAAGATCCACACCAAAATGATTCCAACGAGGAGTAAAAGACCAAGTTCAATAAAGAGATTTTATATGATGCAGAGTCAACTCAACCAAGGCATATTTTCAAAAGGATTCCAGAGATGATGAAATTATAGAAAGATAACTAAGGACGAGTACAAAAGAATAGCAAGATCCTTTAAGAACAGTGGCAGAAGTGGGAAAAGTACAAATGAGCTGAGGTTGCTGATGGATGCCAATGGCAACAAAAAAGGGGTTCTTTAGATTTATTTGGGAGAAGACAGGAAAATCAAAGAAGAACCACACTTGCTACTCAGTAGAGGGGACAAATATAACAGGTGATGGTGAGAAGGCAAAACTACTGAACTCTCTTTTTTTATTATTATGTTTTCACTTCCAAAGAAAATGATCTTTGTATTGGGAGGGATAGAACAAAAATAATCAACAGGGATTTGAAACTAAACATAAATGAGGGAGTAGTAAGAAAGTACCTAGCTTCTTTCAATGAGGTCAAGCACTAGGTCTGGTGGCCAAGGAGTTAAACTAACCAATTAGGTATCTCTGGTCAAGGATCAGCCTTAGATTAAGGACAGTAAGTGTGACAAGGAACTTGGTTTGCTTAGAAGAAACTATGAAGATGGTAATGATAATGTCAATGGAAGAAACATTAGCAACAATGAAACTCAACATAGCATCATAACCATGTTTGGGTCCAAAGAAGAAATGAAAAAAAAATATACCTCTATGTAACATTTTTTTTCAGGAGCAGGGGTCTATGGGTATTGGAACACTGCATATACAGTCATGTTTGATATGTAGTTTTACCTAAGTGCTATTTCCCCCTTTTCTTCTTTTTTTAAAAGGATGGCACACTGGGGACAAAGGGTTGTAAACAGAAATGGAGGTGATGTCAAAACTAAAGTTCTCAATACATTCTTTTATTGAGAAGTTGTGGAGGCTGTTTTTACATTTTTTTCCCAGACCCATTCTGGGTGAACAATGTGTCAATATTCTAAGAATTAATAATTGATTATCTAGATGGACTATAGTAGAAGAAGAAAAATAAGAGGGAATTATAGTTACTAGAAGGAAAAATGGGAATATGAAACTCAGTGTGCTCTAGAGAAGGCTGAAGTCAAAATCTATTAGTAAACTTAAGATTAATGTACATATGTGCTGAGGAAGAGTGTCCATCCAATTTTGTAGGGGGTCTAGCAGGAATGGCTTTGAAGAATAAGATATAAGGATGGTGCCAGGAAGAACCATATGGAATGATACCTGCTTAGCTCATAGAGAAGGATGGTGTAAGATAGGAAATTCTTAAGTATGTTTAGCATATAGCACTCCTGTGCTAATGAGATTATGAGGGATAAAACTGAAGAAGAAGCTTCTCAAATACACCTTTGAAAGTCCTAATCTGCATATTGCCTTATGCCTCTAAACCCATGCCTAGAATATGAGACTGAGGGTTTACATTACATGAGGGTTCCGAATGAACTTTCAGATATCAGATAACAATTGCTTATAGTGACCTTTAAAAGATTGTGGGAATGGGAATTGTGCTACAGAATTGAAGAGAGGCAAATGTCCTGATTTTTTTTAAAAGGAGGCAGGAGAGGTCTGTAACCCATAATTTAGTGAGCTTAGTTTCTATTCCACTAATGTTCCAGTCTGAATACAATTTCTATTTTGACACACTTTGTGGTTTATGAGTACATAGAAGGGGAAATAATGATCAACAAAAACTAGAATGACTGCATCAAGAATAGGTCATGTCACTCTAACCTCATTTCCTTTTTTTAGGGAAACCACATTGGTAGATCAGAGAATGCTAAGGCCATTGTACAATTAAATTTCAGCAAATAATTTAGCACAGTATCCATTGCTATCCTTTTGTTTTGGTATAGGTTATACTGCAGTTAAATGGACTTGAAGCTGTTTGAATGACCGAACCCAAGGAATATTTAGGTTAAAAGGTTAGTTGAAACTTGAAGGAAGTCATTAGGGAAGTATTATTGGCTCTGTGCTGTTCAGCATTTTTATCAATGACATGAATAAAGCCAAAGGAAGGGTGCTTTACAAATCTATGTGTGACACTGAGTTTGAAGGGATAGTCAATATCCCAGGTGACAGTCTGGTCCCCAAAGATCTCTACAGGCTGAAATAGTCAGCCAACCTGTATAAGATGAAATTCAGTAGGGCTAAACTGAAAAGTATCTAGTTTATAAGTACAGGATGGGGCAGGTATAACTAGAAAAGAGTTCTAACAAAAAAATATACCTTGGGAGTTTAGTGTACTGCAAACTCAATAGAATCTAGAGTGGGATCTGGCAGGTAAACTAATACTATCCTAACATATTAATGGAGATATAATATAAAGAATAAAGGATGTGATAGTCTGTATATTTTCCTGGTCAGACTAAACCTGAAGTATTATACTCATTTCCTGATGCCACATTTTAGGAAAAGCATAAATAAGTGGGAACCTGTCCAGAAGAAGATTCCAAGCTGGTGAAGGGAACAGGAATTATTCCATCTGGTGATTGGTCAGAAGAAATAGGGATACTTAGAATGAAGAAGACAAGACTTAGAATATGATAATGGTATTCATGCATTTGAATGAGATTTATAGAGCACTTGGCAAACCCTTAAATTGTCATATGAATGCTAAGCATTTAAAGGCAGATAGATTACCCAGTAGATAGTGTGCTAATCCTGGAGTCCAGAAGCCTTGAATTCAAATCCAACCTCAGATACTTACTACCTGTGGAACTCTGGGCAAATTTGTTTTGTTCAATTTCTTCAACTATAAAATGGGAAAAATAATAGCACCTCTCTGCCAAGGTTGTTATGAACTTAAAATAATATAATTTGTATAAAGTGATTAGTACAGTACCCGGGCCATTGTAAGTGTTAGATATGAGTTATTGTTGATGTCTGAAGGAATGTCAAGGAAAAGAAGAAATGGAATTAATTAGTATGGTTTCAGAACTAAGAATATTGAATGGAAGCTTCAGAGAGGCATATATAAGCTTAACTTAAATAGAAAACTGTCTAATTATTAGAACTGTACAAAATGTCTCAAAACATTTTGAGGTCATCAAACAGAAAATGAATAACCACTTGTCACTGTTATTGTAGAGATAATTGTCATTCAGGTGAAGATTGAACTAGACAATTACTCAAATTGCATGTTGGACTGCAGAGTCATTCCAATTTTCAACATTTTTATAGATCAACTTCCCTTTGGATTCTAAATTTTCTTTTTGGAGCACATGAGAAGTTTTTTTTTTCCCTCTTTGGGGAATAAATTTAAGTTTGTTCAATTCCATTCAATTTATTCCAATAAACATTTAATTAGCACCTATAATAGTTATGGTACTGTGCTAGGCACTGGGAATACAAGATAGATTATAGATTGTGCTTTCTGAGAGGTTACATTTAAGAGAAGATGGGTTACATGTCCAAATACCTATAAATACAAGTTAAAAATCATTATGCTTGAAGGTGAAGTCAAGTAGAATGGTTTGAGATACCATAAAATCACAGAATTTCAGAGTTAAAAGGAACTTCAGTGGCCATCTAATGTAACCCTTTCCTGAACAAGGATCATTTCTACACATACCTGAGGATGGAGGAATGGATTTCTTGAACTGTTTTCCCATATTAAATAAAAAGGACAATTTCAGAATATCAAAATTCTGCCAGACCTTGGATTCAGTGGTGCCACTACTCAAGTGAAACCCTTAGGTGCTAGGTCTAGGTAGAAATAGATGTTGATTCCCTTACTTCAAGTCACTATCAAGACCAAGATTCAGTTTATTCCCTATATACCACGTTGGGACTAGTTTGAATGGAAAGGATTGGGAAAAGAAGACCACCAACAAAAGATAGTAGAAGCTTTGGGCTCTCATTTTTGGCTTCTCTGAACAGTATTGCGAATTTGACCCTTGATTGAAGAAGATAGAGTTGTTTATAAACCTGAAGATAGTCCACATTGCTTGAACCTTCTGGCCTGGATCTATCTACTAAAGTACATGATGATGATAATAATAAGGAAAAGAAGAATGATGATAAGGAGGAGAAGGAGGAAATCTATATTAATAAGAGAAGAGGTTTTTTTAGTATGTTGAATGTATGATAATGCAATGCCTCAAAAGACATACAAAACAGTCAAGAAGCTAGATTTTCTGAAAGCAGGTGGAGACAACTCTTGGAGCTCACACTTTTTTTTTTCTTCACTCCCAAAGAAACCAGTGCAAGAAATTTAATTGCAAAGTGCTAAATGCTTACTTGCCTAATTATACTGCTCTCATGAACATCAGATACCCAAGGATTCAGATTGTGTTTCTGTTTATCTTCCCACCTTGTAACATACACCTTGCCCGCCTTCCATGCACTCAGCAGCAGGACCCTTTTAATGATAATAATGTCTATGATTTCCATATATCTTTAGGTTTGCAAAGAACTTTACAAATATCTTATTTTATTCTTACAACAATCCCAGGAGGGAGGTTTTATCATTATCTCCACTTTACAGATGAAGTAATTGAGGCAGAAAGCAGTTAAGTGACTTACCCAGAGCAATACATGTAGGAAGTATTTGAGGTTGGGTGTGAACTCGGATCTTCCTGACTCCATAGCCAGTGTTCTATCTACTATACCACCTAGCTCTCTTAACCAAGATATTATTCAGAAGATCTTTATGTTTAGAAATTTGACACAGATCTACCCAGTTAAAAACCAAATTCGAATTAAATTATGTAAAGAAGTAAAAAGCATACTGAGGTGTTACAGAAAAAAAGAGTATCAGGTGACCTGAGGTTGAATCTGGCCTTGGACATTTATTAGCTGTGTGACCTTGGGAAAGCCAATTAACTCCTATTTGCCTCAGTTTTCTGTTCTACAAAATGTTGATTTCCCAGGGCTATTGTGACAATCAAATGAGATAATAATTGTAAAGTCCTTAGCATGGTGCCTTACACATAGTAAGCAATAAACACACACATCATATATAGAAAGATGAAAGAAGACTCAGTTGTTCAAAGTTAATTAATTCATCACCTATTTGTTTTAATACCTATCAAGTTTAATGTACTGTACTAGGTGTTGGTGACATAAAGACTCTAAAAAGATCCTGTCCTCACAGAGTTTACATTCTGTTTGGGGGGGAGAGAATTTTTAAAAATAGCCAGGTAGGCACATATAAGGAAATGTGGGAAGGCAGGGAGAGCTGAAGTTGGGAAGATCAAGAAAGGTTTAACTAAAGACTATAGTGCCTATTCAGATAGAAAAACAGCTTTATATAATGAAAAAAAAGGTGGAGTTTTAGAGAAGACATAATTTTGAGTCATTGCTGTGCTGGATACTGCCTAGGAGATTAGGAATCACTCTTATTAACTCTGTGGGGCTTAAATGTGGTAGTTAGATGATACAATGATAGTGTTAGACTTGAATCATTTTGTTATTTCCAACTCTTCATGACTCTGGGGTTTTCTTCGCAAAGATGCTAGAGTAGTTTTCTATTTCCTTCTTAGGCTCATTTTATGGGTGAAGAAACTGAGGCAAAGAGAGGTTAACTGACTTGCCCAGGGCCACACAGCTAATAAGTGTCAGAGGCCAGATTTGAACTCAGGAAGCTGAGTGTTCCTGATTCTGGACCCAGTGCTCTAGTCACTTTGCTACCTAGCTCCCCTAAAGTCAATAAGACCCAAATTCAAATATATCCTCAGATACTTCCTTAGCTGTGTGACCTTGGCAAGTCATGTAAACTGTCTCTCGATTTTTTCATCTGTAAAATGGGGCTAATATTAGCACTTACCTCACAGGATTATTGTGAAGGCTATGTGAGATTACATACATGAAGTGTTTTTGCAGACCTTAAAGTGATTTATATGTGCCAGCTATTTTATTATAACTGTCAAATACAGGATTGGACTAGAGAACTCTAAATTCCCAATCTACTCTAAATCAATAATCTTATGATCTCTAAGCTTGCTTCCCACTCTAAGTCCTATGTTCTATCTGCCACCTACTTTTTGTATCATGTACAACTGTTGTGATCCTTGCCACTTATGGTACATTCTGTGCCTCAAAGGCATTATTTTTGCCTAATTCTAGGGCTTCCAGGAAAAAAAATGTCACTTTATATTACAGTTCTCAGGTGCTTCTGGAGAGTGACTTAGAACCTCCTAGTACCAATTGGTGGATATAGTCAATATCTCAGTGAAGGTCTTTTTCCCAGGGCTCCCCATGGACTTAACTAATAATAACTAACTCAGGAAAGCAGACAAGCTCCTCAGACTAGGAGCAATTCATATTATTTTGTACCTTACACGCAGAGGAAAACTCTAGTATCATAATGATTAATCAAAAAAAATGCTGATGCAACTAATTAAAATAACTCACATTTATGCAATGAGTTGTATGTATTATTTTAGCTTAGAGTTAGAGAGGTTGTTATTATCTTAGATCTAGGGAGAGAAGTCAACTCAGAAAACATCTAGTAAAACATACATTTTACAAGGGAAGAAATTGACATCCAGTGATGGTGACTTACTCAATGTCACACAAGGAGTTAATATCATAGACAGGATTTGAACACAGGTATTTTGATTCCAGAGCCATTACCCTTTCCACTGTACTACACTACCTCTTCTCAGAGGTCTCACATTTAGTAAGTGGAGAAGAAGGAACTAGAACCCATGTCTCCTGTCTTTATATCCAGTGCTCTTTTGATCATTCTGGGACATCTTAAAACTATGATTTCACCTGTTCATAGGAGTAAACTAGAGAAGACCAGTAGCAGTATTCCCATTAAGCATGGCATTTTAGCTAATAAAGCCTTAAAATAGTAGCTTTTATCCAGCTGTTAGAAGTCCTAATGTCAGAGATGAAGCTGTATATTTGTACATGCAGCACCTAGCATATTGCTAGGTACACAACAGGTGTTCCATAAATGATTGTGGGAAACAATGTCTGTTTGAGTAAACAACTCAGTTGGAATGAAGATGCTTTGAAGCATTGTCTTTTATATTCTTTCCCCCTTTGATGCTTTTGTAAATGTTTTCTCTGGGATGAGAAAGCAGATCCATTAAATTATCAATATAGTTGACTGCAAACTATATGGGGTGACCAGAGCTCAAAGCAGTTCACAGGCACAGGCAACAAGATTTGACAAGACAAGATTCAAGGCAATATGGATTTAGAGGTTGAAATACTGATAATGTGAATGTGGTAAGAGTAGACTGGAAAGTAACTTAATCTTTTAAGCCTTCAATTTCCTTATATGTAATCTTATGATTACATATCACTTAGATAGGCTTTCATTTAGATTTTTAGAGGATTGTCCTATCTCTAAATGCTATGATATTATGACTTAAGGCAGGTAGATTCTAGGACCCTGGACAGCTCAATGAACAGCTACTGTAAGATTTCTCTTTGCAAATTTTTTCCTGCTCTGCTTGTGTAGTTCTACTCCACCACTCTAGATAGGATTCTCTAGCATTTAAAAGACTACACCTGATAATTCTGATATATAGCCAGAATCTCTCCATGGCCATATTGGATGATAGGGCCTAGTCTTCCAGTCTTATAGAGAGGCTGTTAGGTCCTATATCCTTTTTTCATTTTTTTTTTCCACCCTAGAGTATGACCCATGACAATAATATACCTATGGAGGATATACTTAATTCAAAAGAAGTAAAGTAGTTAGAGGGGAGTCTAGAAAAACATTGTCTATCAAGTAGTTATTCTTATGTGCATTATCCAAATACTGGAAGGGATAAGCAGATGCAGAACATTTAAATGAAAATCAACCTTCTGTAGACAATCTAGCACTTTTTATGGTGCAAAAGTAGATTACAGACTACTGGGCCAGAAGGAAGAGTCAAATGGTGAAATCCAGAAGCAAAAACCCAAGGCTAGAATTTAGGCAAGTTCTATAGAGTAGTGATAAGGGGCTTCAGTTAGTAAAACATCCACTTGAAGCATCCTTCTGTTAAAGACAGAGCAGCTGATGAAATATTGATTTGATTTGCTGATAATTTCATCCCTCCTTTGTTGGAGGAACTGTTGTTCTGTATCTTATCCTGAACAAGGAGGAACTAAGTGATTAAGTGAAAACGAGAGAGACTTTGGAAAGGAGTACAATACCATGTTAGAGTATGTGATAAATAAAGAGGAGAATGATAAAAATTGTCCAATGCATAAATTTGGGGAAAATTCCAAAGAAATTCAGAGAATCAAAAGACTCTCACAGCCTAAGATTGGACCAGGGAATGTGGGCCAAGGGGGGTAAGATCTTCCTAAAAATAGTGTTCTGATGACATGGACACAAATTACTCTGATGAAGGGGAGAAGGACAACTGTCAAAAGAAGCCACTAAATGTATACAATGGACTTATCAACAAATACAAATTTCGAATAGAAACATTCAGAAGATAAAAATATAAACAGGTAGCCAAAGATGGAGATGCCAGCAATATTTAAGCAGTTATGAAACTTGTAAAAATACTACAAGATTGAAGAAACCATCATTCAAATTTTTCCAAGTATATGGATGAAGTACATGGATTCCACAAATTCTAGCCTGGTAAAGTTGACCTTGACTTCTGGAAAAATTCTAGAACTTAATATTAAAGAATCTGTGTATACTTAGAAAGAGACATGACAACCACAACAAGCCAGTATAAACTTATCAAGACCAAGTCATGGCAGACTAGCTTAATTTCTGTTTTTCATAATTATTTGACTAGTATATTAGGGCAGTTCTCCAAATACAGCATATCTGAATTTCAGCAAGTCTTTTGACAAAGCATCCCATGACATGTTTGTGTACAAGATGGTGTGATGTGGGCTAAATAAAAGGACAGATAGGTAGATTTAGAATCAATTGAAAGATGGAATTAATTTTTGCCTAATTAGTCTAAGTAAACCTGCAGGGAGGTATCTAGTGGAGTGCCCCAGGGCTCTGTAATTGGCCTTATTATATTTGTTTGAATTAATGAGTTAGATGAAGCAAGATACAGTATGCTTACAAAATATGAAGATGATATAAATCTAGGAGGGATAGTTAATACTTTGGATGATAAAACTGAAATCCAAAAAATTCTACATACAATAAAATTATGAAGTAAACCTAATAAGAAGAAAAGCAATATGGATAAAAACAGTTCAATACTTTAAATTTCTTTTTAAAATAACCTTTATAGGGGGAAATGGAATAAGCATTTATTAAGTACCTACTATATGCCAAGCACTGTGATAAGTACTTTATAAATATTAACTCATTTGAGCCTCACAACAACCCTGAGAGGTAAATGCTATTATTGTCTCCATTTTATAGTTGAAGAAACTGATGTTTCTTTAAAGGTTAAGTCACTTACCCAGGATCACACAGCTAGTAAGTGTCTGAGGCTTGATTTGAATTCTGATCTTCCTCCCTGTATTCCAACTATCTTTCCACTGTATCACCTAGATGCCTAAGCACTGAATGAGGGAGATTTGGGAGCAGAATATTTCTTGCAATAAAAAAATAACTTGAGGAGCTTAGTAGTTGAAGGAACTTCAATTAACTTGGAAATAAGGAGACCTGGTGGTAGGTAGTTTGGGGTAGGGGATGATAGCTGTTTTTAACTATTTGAAGGGGGATCATGAGGAAGGAGAATTAGACTAATTCTTCTCAGCCCTAGAGGGCAGAACTAGGAGGAATGGCTGGATGCTTCAGATCTCAGACTTTCCTTCAATATCAAAACTTTCTAGTAATTAGATTTCTTCAATGGTAAAGTGGGCTGACTCAGAAAGTGATAATTAGTATTGAGCTTACTAGATCCTCAGGCTCTGTGACTCCTTTAGAGAGTACCCGACAATTGTCAGGACTTAAAGGCTAGGTTAGGCTGCAGGGTACTATAGATTAATAGAGGGGACCCACATTGAGTCCAATAAGGAGGTGAGAAGCTAGAATTAAAGTCAAGAGACCAGGAAAAAAAATCTCAGGCAAGTGATCTGTCTAAAGGAATTGTTCATTTCTTACTGTGGACCTTTCATTACACACATGAAGGGGATCTCAGAAACAAGAGTCTATCATTATCAGACTCTGTTGCCAAATTTTTTATTACCTCCTCATTTCTAAAGTAAGCTAGTCAAGTTCATGCTGGTCCCTGACTTCCTCTATTTTTCCCACAAGGAAAACAGATTTCTATTCTCCACAGGGACACCCATATTCTGGATAGTCTATTCTGGAACCAGCCTCTATGGCACAGAACTCAGGGAAACCAAATAGAACACACAAATAGAGTGATAGGAAATAGAAATAGAACCAGAGGTAGAGAAAATAGGCAGATGTTTAAGGCACAGAATTTGGGGAAAGAGGAAGCAGTGAGGAGAGCTTTTTAACATGACTTGTTATTAATATGCATATTTTAGCACTATAGAATTCTTCTCTCCATGGGTTTTATTTATTTTGCACTTTCAAGTCACATGTATTACAATGTGCGGCTTAAAGCCTTTCCTGGATGGTTTTAACTAGACAGGGGTGGAGGATAGATTCTTTTTCAAACTGTACCTGGGGTGCACAAATAAATTTTCCTTGATCTGGCAGGAAGGGAATTCCTGGGACACTACAGTTCAGGAGGTCCTCAATTCCCTAGCTAGGAGTGAATAAAATGCTCATAAAATACAGTATGTATATCCACTGAAAGGTTCATCCTAACAAACTTAAGGGAGTAGCCTAGATCAGTAAGTCCCCAGTGATAATGTCCAACTTCTGCAGAGCTACAGTATATTCATTGATTGGTTCCTGGCTTGCAGGGGAGAAAGACGGTTAAAGATGGAGCCAAACTTGCTCATACATACTTCTTGTTTCATATCACTAAAGTTTTAAGACCACCTGGTTATAGTATAAAAATTACTTCCACTATCACAATATGACTTCTTATGTATCTTCTGACAACTTTTCACAGAAGCATTTTCTTTAGAAATAAAGTATTTGTCCATGATCATATTATAAACCAGAGCGAGTGGGGAGGACAACAATCAGGTCTCTTAACACTTCTCACAGAGCACAGTCCTCATCATGGCCATTATTGGTTTCTGAATGGGGTCTAGAGGTTCAATGGGGGAGAAATGAGGAAAAAATCAATAGCTTTGATTTCTTGGCAGTATATTCTCACCAGGTCTTCACTCAAACACATATTTTTCAAACAAAGCCCTCTATGCAGTAATCCTAAATGTAAAAAAAAAAAAAAGGTAGTATATCCATGAAATCACTTTAACTCTTAAGATGAAACCAGCAGGAGAGATTGTCAGAGTGAGTCATAGATTGCAGGCAGCAATTTTTTTTTGTCAGACAAAATATCAACAGTAATAATAATAATTGACCTCATTCACGACTCTGGTCTAGCTCTGTATAATTATTCTCCAATTATACAGGCAGAGAAAAAAAACTTGGTTTAACATTTGGATGAAAAAGGAAGAAAAAAAAGGAAAAATGTACATGATAACTTTGCTGTGTGTTGCAAGTTGTACATGGTAGATTTACGGTTTTGTGAACAATCATCTTTTTTTTTTTATCATACTACACTGTGTAAATGCTTGTTTTATTTCATGATTAAAAATAAAATATTTTAAAGTGCCTACTACGTACCAGGTACTGTGCTAAGCCCTTCAGCCAATCAGTTCACAATCATTTATTAAGTGCCTGCTATGTTCCAGTTACTGGGTTAAGCACTGGGAATAGAAAAAAACAAATAAAAACAGACAGCCCCTGCCCTCAATGGAGATGGGCATGGGAGAAAGGCTAAAGAAAGGTAATTGCCTCAGGGACATTTTGGAGAGTTCTAGAGAAATCCAAAAACAATGTAACTGGTAAAAAATGGAGAGAAAAACTATGTTGGGTCCCCTCTTTAAACAGAGACCCTGGGGCTCAAATACTGTCTCATCTGGTCTTCACAACAGTCCTAGGAAAGTAGATGCTATTAATATCCCCATTTTACAGATGAAGAAACTGAGGAAAATGGAGGTTAAATGACTAAACTAGGATCATACAGCTAATAAGTGTTTAAGGCTGAATTTGAATTCAAATCTTCATGATTCCAAATCCAACACCCCTCAATGGTGCCAAACAAAAGCAACTCAACTAGAAGGTCAGGAGATTGCTGTATATGTATAAATATATATGCCTCAATTTTCTCAGTGCTATCTAACAAACTGTAAGGCTATAAATTGCAGAGAAAGCACTGATGTGAATTTGGAAAGATCATTTCCTCTTTAGAAGTTCCCTATATCTATGAAATTCTATGTGTACTATATCTATCCCTTTAAAAGTTTACAAAATGTTTTCTCAGTAATACTTTGAGGCAAGTAGTGCAAGTAATACTATCCCCATTTTACAGATAAGGATACTGAGAATCTGTAACATTGAATTGCTTATTCACAGTCACACAAAATGGAAGAGATTGAGCCCACAAATCATTAGTCAGTTGACTTCTATTTCTGGCAACACTATATAAGACATAATTAGAGGTTGCTTTATGAATGCTAGGAAAGGAAATGAATACTCGGTATAAGAGAGCATTACTTCATCAAGAGCTGGTCACAATAGCCTAAGAATAAAGGAGAGACACATGTTGTCTCTCCTTGTTGGGTAAATAGGGAGCTTGTCACCAACAAACAACTGTATATTAGAAGTGACATAAATATCACTCGAAAGATATGTGAATATAAGGACATCAGTCATTCATGTAATGAGGGCACAGGATAAAACATGTAAGTGTATGTGTCTGATTGGTATCCACAGAATGCTGGAAGTTCTAAAGCATAGCCAAGAACATTGGGTGGAGGTCCTGTGAAGAGTTTCTGGGAGGGCATGAGCAAAACTTCACTAGGATAAATTATTATCTGTAGGCCTTGAAGAAGCATTCAGAATGATGAGATTATAAATTCATTGAAACATGAAAATAACTAGACTGGAAGGTCAGGAGATTGCTGTGTATGTATACTTATATTTCAATGAAGCATTTGACAAAACACCTCATATAATCCTTGTCAATAAGATGGAGAGATCTTGGTTGGATGTCGGTACAGTTAGGAGGATATGTGTTGCATTGAAAGACTAAACCCAAAGAGCAGTCATTAAAGAGCTGATGTCAGATTGAAAAAATATCTCTAGAAGAGTGCCTTGGATCTGTTTTTTATCCTGTATTTTTCAACATTTTATCAGTGACTTCAATGAAGGGCCAGAAATCATGTTTACTAAATTTATATTTATTACATAAATAAAAGCTAAAGGGGATCACTAGCACATTGGATCACAGATCTAGGACACAAAAATATCTTGACATGCTAGATCAGTGGGTTGAATAAAATAGAATGAAATTTAATAGAGATAAATGTAAATGTGTGCACTTTGGTTCCAAAAATAAATATCTTAAATACAAGAAAGAGAAGATACTATGAGACAACAATTCTTTAAAATTGAGAGTTTTTAGTGGGTGATGAGTTCAATATGAGTCAACAATAGGTCATCAATAGAAAACAGCTTATTGTTATTGTCTACTGCACCAAGAGTGGTTTAATGTCCAGAATGAGGGTGATAGCAGTACCATTAGGTCTTTCTAGTCAAGCCACATCTGCAAAACTTTGTCCAATCCTGGGCATCACTTTTTCAACAAGATATTGACAAGCTGGAGCTTTTATGGAGGAGGGTGAGAGTATGGGAGAATCTGCCATCAGTGGATCAGTTCATGGAATTGGAGAGGCTTAGGCTGGAGGAGAAAAGACTCTGCTTAACCTCAAATAACAGAACTAGGGACAAGGGATAATTGCAAAGAGGTGAATTTAATTTTGCAAGGGGAGAAAAAGACTAATTAACAATTAAAATTGTCTAAGGGCAGCATGGGATGCCTAGGGAGATAGCAGGATTCCCTTTCAATTAAATGTTGGAATATCCTTTCTTAGTGATGTTTTCAAAAGAATTCTAAGACTTTTATACATTGAACTATATGACCTCAACAGTTCCTTGCAGGTATTAAAACCTGTGATTCTGTGACAGGCCACAGCCAGGATTTAAATCTCAGATACCTATCTGACTCTGAGACCAGGATCAGATCTTCTTGGACTGATATATTAAGAAAGGCTTCATGAGAGAAGAGGTTGGAAGAGGTAAGTCCTGGAAGACTTGAACAGGGCTCTATGGCATTCATTTAAATAGATTGACAGAAGAGGGTAAAACATTCCACATTGGTCAAACAGGTATATCCTGGAAATATTTCATTTAAGAGATTAATTTTAAGTCAAATATTAAAGGTTACAAATATAGATTGACGGGGAAGAGGAAAGAAATCATTGAAAAAAAGTTCAGATAATCCTAGGAAACAGTTTTTGTTTCACTGAGGGGTAATAGACGTCACTGTAATTTCTTGGGCAGAGGAATTATAATGAAATCATTAAATTCAGGTAATTCTCATCTTGAAATCCAAGATGGTGGCATCCTTAATTTCCAGCTGTGTTATAGGCTCAACCTGAGGCATGATTTATGAAAAGTTTTCATCAAATCCCTATGAATTCATCTATCATATATATATATATACATATATAGGCACTCAAATATTAAACAATAAATTCCTGAAAATTCAGGACACTCCTAAATTAAGGTCACTAAATCAGCATCTTACCTCCTGAGGCTAGAATTGCATGTAGATGGTCAAGTCTTTCCCTAATGAAAGAAATCAATCTGGAGGGAAAACAAAGATGTTAAAGCAACTGAAAAGTTTCTTTTTCCCCCTGATAACTCAACCTCATTTTCAGCCCTCTGCCAATGTTCCATAATTTTGAATGATATCACACAGTTACCTTTGGCAGGTAAAGGTAATTCATTCAACCAACAAATATTTATTAAGTGCCAGTAGTTGTCAAAAAAACTGTTCCCCCATGCTAGGCACTGGGCAAGATACAAAGTTTTGATAATATAGGACACTAAGCTTTGTGGAGCTTACCATCTGGTAAGAGGATGTGACATCCTTATAGTTAGTGTAGATAGAGTAAACATGTATTGTTATATGACAAGTTACAGCAGAAAGATGCAAAATAAAGTACCCTGTTACATCCAAATGGGAATACGTCAATTGACAAAGAGGGGTTGGAATACTTCATGGTAGAAATAATAGTGTACTTGAATGTCAAAAAGTGGATAAAAATTCAACAGGTGACAGTAAGAAAGAAGGAGGGTAGTTCAGGCTGAGTTCACAGAATGATCAAAGGCAAGAAGGTGAGACTAAATTTTATGAATTAGAGTAGGATTAGAGTCCAGTTTGACTAAAATTATTCCACCTCAGGGAACTATTGATTTACCAAACCTCCCTTTTGCAGTCTATTGCCAGCCCCTACTTAAGATGGTCCTGGAAAGACAGGTTGATGGTTGGCTAAAGCTATGTGTGAAAATGGAAAAAATCTATTGGCTAATGTTTTCCTCTATCATGATGTCGGATTTGATGCCTTACTGAGTGATCTAATGATACAAACAAGAGGCAAAGATGCCTCTAGATCTGATAGAAATGTAATTTACATAATTCTAGCCCCAGGAGAGATCCATACCCTGAGATAAAAGAAGAATAAACATAAAAAAATATACTTTAAAAATAAACATGGCAAAACTGTAGAAAGAAGCTGTTAGAAGCTTACAGAGTGGTGAGTTACCCAAAGGAAGCAATCCTCAGAGAATGACCACTGACAATTCCTAAATGATATTTCAGAAGAGCCTTTATGTTCCTTCATTCAAAACCTGTTCATAGTAGGGACAGTCAAACCAACATTCAGCATTTACTAAATTCTAGTACTCTGCTGAGTATGGAGATTACAAATATGAGTGGGGGAAAAAGAATGCATAGCCTCAAATAGCTTACATTCTAATGGCAGCTAAGTGGCTCAGTGAATAGAGCACCTGGCCCTAGAGTTAGGAAGACCTGAGTTCAAATATCACCTCAGATACTTACTAGCTGGGTGACCCTGGGCAAATCATTTAACCTTCCTTGCTTCAGTTTCCTCATCTGTAAAATGAGCTGGAGAAGCAAATGGCAAACCATTCCAGTATCCTTACCTAGAAAACCCCAAATGGGGTCACAAAGAGTTGGACATAACTGAAATTACACAACAATAACCAACACTGTGCTAAGTATGTAGGATACAAATAGAAGCAAAATGAAAGACAGTGAATACCCTCCAATAGATTATATTCTAATGGGGTAAGGTAACACATAAGAGGGAGTTAGAATGGAGGAGGGAAGGAAGCTACTCATGCAGTGGCACAGTAGCAAAACCTGGTGAGTCAGAACCAGAATCAAGGGTGGAAATGAAGGATGGCTGGCCTTGGCTCCTCCACAAAATGCAGATTCTAGGAGGAACTCACCAATGATGGGGAAGGGTACAGGATGGAAAGACATTCCAAAGTGAAAAGCTCAGAGACACTAAGGGAACTTCCAAGTTGAAAAGTCAGTTGAGAGTGATGGATAATCAAAAGCAGAGGTGGGAGAGGAAAAGAACAGAACAAAGTCAGGTTGATGGAAGGATCATCTTGGTGGGTTTGGTGACTTCCTTAAAGAATTTTCTGACCCTAGCCATGCGACCTTGGACAAGTCACTTAACCCCAAATGCCCTACTTTCCCCCTCAAAAATAAAGAATTTTCTTGCATATTACACCCAAGTGTGACATTACAGACAACAAAATGAGAGTTTAGGAGACACGGAGCTAATAAAGGCACTTTTAGAGAATTAATCAACCAATAAAATATTCCTTGAGATACTATAGGATATTCTCAACATTACAATGAGTATGGAAGAGAGAGATACAGTTCTTGCCCACAGTAAATTTACAATCTAACAACAATGTCTATATTTGTATAACACTTGTAGGTTTGCAAAGAGCTTTTCATACATTATTTAATTTGATCCTTATGACACCCTTAGGAAATAGCTACTGCTATTACCTCCATTTTGTAAATGAAGAAATTGAAGTTCCGAGAGATTGTGTGATTTGTTCAGGGTAAACAATTAGCAGGGACTAAAGCAGCACTCAAAACCAGATCTTCTTAATTCCAAATGCAGCATTCTAGCCACTGTGGCAAGCTGTCTCTCAAGCTGTGGGAAGAAGTATGTATGTATCTGCATATGTGTATACAGTGTCCCAGAATTCAGTGCAATTTAGCTTAAAACTGTTCTGACTTTGGATCTATCTCTATCTCTATCCATCCATCAATTCATTTAATCTTTTCATTCATCCCTCTATACGCACATATATATACATATACATACATATATACACATGTACACATACATACACATATGTACATACATGCATATAGTATTTGACTTATATGTACACATACCTAAAATGTGTGTGAATAAAATATACAGAATTCATATATGTGTGTGAAAATATTCATACTTTACATATATATGTATAAATCAGTTAGTCGAGAAGTATATATTTAAAAAACAACAACAGTATCATACATATACAGGCCCTGACTTAAAAATAGCCTATACCTATGATTTATGTACACAAAGGTCTACTTTAGGCACATTCACAATGCTGGAGTGTCCAAAGGAATCATTGTAAATACATCTAAAACTAAAAATATGGGACCAAAAGGGGAGGAAGGGGAAGCTATAAAAAGAAGGAATGACTTTAAGAATTGGCCCTAGAGGAGTGTCTAGGTAGTGTTAGCTCAACTCTATAGTGACTCTTCCTCTGTCCCCAAAATCTTCTTCCTTTGTTACTTCATTAGATCCATGACCTAATCAGTATGGTATTCTTCTAATTATTTCAGATAATAACTCAAAAAATCCTCATTTGTGTAATTTTTATTCATGCTTTCCCATAAGCCTTCCATTGAGGATTTGCCAAACATACTTTGGAAGCCTTTCTCTGACATTATTAATATCTCCAGATTACCAGTGTCATAGTGAGGCAATCAGTCTCTTTATACATGACCAATCCCTTTCCTTTTCCAAATGGAGACTGCCTGGTCACTTGTTAGAAATATTATAGAAGAGATTCTTTGTCAGATAGGAATCACACTTAATAGGCTTTGAGGTTCCCTCCAATTCTGATATTCTAGGATACAGGTGAGGAGATTGAGGTCTTCACAGAGTTTAAGTGATTTGTCGAAGTCACAGAGCTAGTTAAGTTAGAGAATTAGGATAGCAATCTGAACATATCTGAAACCTGAAGTGATTGGAACAAGTAAGAGAGAGAGAGAATGAATGGTAGAAAATACAGGGATAAATTCAGGAGCAAACTTTTTATTTATTTGTTTCTGTTTTTGCAAACTGGAGGAATAGAAACAAATGTGAAAATATAAGAGTTCCAATAAGAGATATGAGAGCACTCCTCCTGTTTGCAGAGATGGGGGACCATGGATGTGGGATATTTCATATGGTGTCAGACTTGTACTGGTCAGTTTTATTAAACTTTTTTCATCCTGTTTTAGAAATTCTTTGTTATAAGGCATGGCTCTTTGGGAGGGGATAGGGATCATGGAGACAACTGAGAATGATGGGTAATGTGAAAGCAAAAGTTATCAATTGATATTAATAGTTATAGATACCAAGTTATCAATTTACAAAAACAGAGAGGGTAAGGGCTAATTTTGGAAAGAAGAAGAATATGTTTTCCTCTAAGGTTTTTGAAAAAGGAGAGAATAAATGGAGAGATAGACATATGTTTATATGAAGATGAGGTGGTATGAGACCTGTAACTGGATGGCTTCCATTTTTTTTCAGGAAGGTGGGAGGTAGATTTGTCCATTTATGGTGAGGGATAGGAAGTTTGAGCAAAAAGGAGAGGAGCTTCCATAGCCACATTAGGGAATAACCATTCTTTTTTTTAATGAGTCTAGTGGTTCTTAAACTCTTTTATTACTTTAGGTAAACTTCAAATTCTGCTTACTCACTTCTCACAGATTTGTGTTCACACAGTTCATCATCTGCCAGGGATCTGGCTCAAAAACCCAAGGTCTCCAGCTGCCTAAACCTTTAATGACACCCCCAAGGAGATGTAAAAAGCCCCTGCTGTTTCTGTGGAAGTTTTAACTATTCTCATCAGATAAAAGCTCTTTTAGAACCTCTTTGGTATCAATTAATCAGTCATTAGGGGGTTGATGTCTGGGAAGCTAGTTTAAAGGTGTGAGAAAGCCTTTACTCTTCATTGACAAATCTTGGGTAACTTCACATCTTAAGGAAGATGTACAGCCTTCCCTCACTGAGGTTCTTTCAGTTCCCAGAAGTCTACTAACTAAATATATGGATGAAGCGTCTGACCAGTGTGCCTTGAGTAGGACTACCAGAATGAAAGCTAATGGGGGCCTAAGAGATCATCTAGGTTGACCACTTCATTTCACTTATAATGAAAAAGAAGCCCAGGGGGGTGGGCAAGGCCACACGGGTAACAAATAAATTGGCCATGATGTGAGATCAGGTCCTAAGAACCCAAAGCCAATGCTCTTTCCAAGATGATGCCCTGTTCAAGTATCAAGATGCTATCACTGTGCATTTCTACCTCTCCCCCAAAAAATTGGAGTTAAGTCTTTTTGTAATATTAACAATTTTTATTGAATTGCTTTCATCAGTAAAATTTCTCTTTTACCTCCCCAATCTCCTTTAAGAAAAAAGAAAAAAAAGAAAATTTCTATCACACACTGTATTGTCAAGCAAAACGAATTTTTACATTGGTCATTAAAAACAGATACTCATGCTGAACCTTGAGTCCACAGCGTCAGAGAGGCATTATGGGTTTCATTATCCTAATGAGTCTTCATGACTGTTCATTGTGTTGATCTCTTTGTATCTTGAGCTCGATGTTGATGGCACTCATGGTGTGGAGAGACAGAGACAACAACAGAAAAAAATTATAAGAAAAGGAGAAGGGGTGTGGAGCCAAGATGGTAGCATAGAAGCAGGAAAACTCCTTATGCTCCCGCCATAACCACCTCAAATACCTATAAAAAATGACTCAAAACAAACTTTAGGGCTACAGAACCCACAAAGTGACAGAGAGAAACAAACCTCCCACTGAAGACAGCATGTCAGGTGGACAGGAAGGGTGTATCACAATGCACTGGGAGCAGAGCCCAACCCTGCATGAACCTGTGGTTTTAGCCTCAGAGCAGCCTGACCAGCTGCCAGCTGGAGGGACTTCGGGACAGTGGATCACCAGCAGCTGTGACGGTTTCCAGAATTATCAACCTACAAATGACAAAGACAAAGTGAGAGGTCAGTGTGGACTTTGTGGGAACAGGAGCTCCAGGAGGGTGGTCTGACCTCTGCCCCCTGGAGGGAAGAGCAGCTGAGACATGGAGGCCATGCAGCCCCTCAAGTGGCTGCTTCAGAGCTCCTGGCCTGCAGATTGTAGGGGGACCAAGCAACCAGTCTGAGGAGTAAACACTCTTGCTTTTACCAGCTTGGATATGGATTGCTGACTAGGGTGGAGGTCCTGGGATGAGTGATGAGGTGCCAGAGCTTGTGGAGGCTTCAGAGGGGGCACTCAACTAATAGCTCTGGCAGCTGTGAAAACCACAGTGATTCGGGACAAAGCTCTCCCTTCTGGAAGCAGAGTTCTACTATGGCAAAAAGCTCAAAAGTCAAGTAATTGAGTGGCAACATGAGCAAGCAAAGGAAGCAAAGCAAGCACAGCAATCCAACTTTGGATTCCTTTTTGGGGGACAAAAAGGATCAAGGCATGGAGCAGGAGGAAGACAACACAGCCAGAACTCCTGAACCGAAAGCTTCCAAGAGAAAAATGAATTGGTTACAGGCCATAGAGGAGCTTAAGAAGGATTCTGAAAACCAAATAAGAGAAGTGGAGGAAAAATTGGGAGGAGAAATAAGAACGATGCAAGAAAATCATGAGAAGAGAGTCAACAACCTGACTGAAGAAAATAACACCTAAAACAATAGACTAACTCAAATGGCAAAAGAGGCTTGAAAGGACAATGAGAAGAATGCCTTAAAAAGCCTAATTTGCCAGATGAAAAAAAAACTCAAAAGCCCACTAAAGAGAATCATTCCTTCAGAATTAGATTGGAGCAAATGGAAGATAGGGACTTTATGAGAAATCAAGATAGTATTAAACAGATCCAAACAAATGAAAAAATAGAAGGCAATGTGAAATATCTCGTTGGAAAAACCACAGACCTGGAAAACAGATCCAGGAGAGATAATTTTAAAATTATTGAACTACTTGAAAGCCATCATCAAAAAAAGAAACTAGAAATCATCCTTCAAGAAATTCTCAAGGAAAATTGGCCTGATGTTTTAGAACCATAGGGCAAAATAGAGGTTGAAAAATCCACCGATCACCTCCTGAAAAAGATCCCAAAAAGGAAACTCCTAGGAATATTATAGTCAGGGTCTGGAGTTCTCAGATCAAGGAGAAAATATTACAATCAGCCAAGAAGAAAAAATTTGAATATTGTGGAAACACAATCAGGATAACACAGGATCTGGCAGCTTCTACACTGAGGGATCGAAGGGCTTGGAATACCATATTCTGGAGGTCAAAGGAGCTGGAATTAAAACCAAGAATCACTTACCCAGAAAAACTGAGTATCATGTTTCAGGGGAAAATATGGTCTTTCAATGAAATAGAGGACTTTCAAGCATTCTTGATGAAAAAATCAGAGTTGAATAGAAAATTTGACAATCAGATACAAGAAGCAAGAGAAGATTGAAAAGGTAAACAGGGAAAAAGAAATCATAAGGAAATTATCAAAGTTGAACTTTTTACATTCCTACATGGAAAAATGATAATTGTAACTTATGAAACTTTTCTCAGTGTGAGAATAGTTGAAGGGAATATAAATGTGTGTGTATATATGTCTAGATATGTATGTCTATATAGGAGAGTGTATGGGCGTATGAATGCATATGTGAGAGAGTGTGTGTGTATGTGTGCGTGTGTGTACAAGTATACATAGACAGAGGGCACAGGACCAATTGAATAGGAAGGGATGATACTTAAAAGGTGAAATTGAGAGGTGATAGAGGAATATAATGAGAGGAGATGGGGAGAGACAGAATATATCTTCTATATCTCATATAGAAGACGTAAGGGAAATCTGTTACAATGGGGGGAAGAAGAGGAAGGCAAAAGGGAATGAGTCAACCTTACTCTCATTGAATTTTGCTTAGAGAGGGAATGACATATACACTAATTAGGGTATCTTGCACTATAGGAGAGCAGGGGGGAGGGGGATGAGAGGGGGTATGATGGAGGGGAGGGTAGGTTGGGGGGGGAGGGAAGTTGGAAGAACACACTTTTGAAAAGGGCCAGGGTCAAAGTAGAGAATAGAACAAGTGGAGGGAGGGATAGGATGGAGGGAAATATAGTTAGTCTTTCACAATATATCCACTATGGAAATTTTTTACGTAACTACCCATGTACAACCTATATTGAATTGCTTATCTTACCAGCAAGGGTGGGTGATGAGGGAGGTAGGGAAAGAATCTGGAATTCAAAGTTTTAAAATTAAATGTTTAAAAAATATATTATTATTTTACATGTAACTAGAAAATAAGATATATAGGCACTGGGGTATAGAGGTCCATCTTGCCCTACTGGAAAGTTGGAGGGGGGATGAGGGAAGATATAGGAGAGAGCAGATTGGGGGAGGGGGTATACAGTGGGATCACTGTTTCAGGGTTGTGGGTAGGGGAAAGATTGGGAGAAAATTTGTAACTCAAAATTTTGTGGAAATGAATGATGTAAACTAAAAATATACATAAAAATTAATTTAAAAAAAAGAAAAGGAGAGGAGATAGCAGATGAGAGAAAAACAGAAGTCAGGAAGAGGGACAAAAAAAAGATACCTACACACCAGAGACCAAGCATAGTGATGAGAAAAAGAACATCACAAAATAGAAAAGTCATCATGAATGGATAGACAGATTATATAATCACAAATTTATAGCTGGAAAGGACCACAAAGGCCATCTCAACAAACTCTTCATTTTACAGATGAGGAAAACAAGGCCCAAAGAGGCATGCAAGGTCACACAATAGTATAGCTAGGATAATAAATCAAGTACTCAGAACCCAAAACCAGTGCCCATTCTACAATGTAATATAGCTGAAAGGGACGACAGAGGTCACAATGTCCATTTTACAGATCAAGAAACAGAAACCCATGAAATTTAAATGACTTGTTAAAAATCACATAAGTAGAAATAAGGACATGTGGGATTCAAACTCAAGTCATCTGACCCAAGAGTTAGTGTTCTCTCCCCTATACTATACCAGCCCCCCCCCAAGTGCCCAAGTGGAGAGAGAAAAAAATAAAATTTCTTCCTGGCTTTTCCATAACATTTAGGCCCCTAAATTAGAAAGTGAGGGAGGAGAGGGTAAGTTAGTTCCTTTGTCAGAGCTGTAATAGGTGAGCTGGACTCCTAAACAACTAGGTCTGAGGGCCCAGTAGCCATACCCCTGTGGTATTCTTTTATCTCAGCCTACAGGGTCATGTGAATTGATTTTCCATTTAATTGACTGCTTGTAGGGGCTATTTGAGAGAATTAAATGCACATAAGTGGCATATTGACAGAAGACTGCTGCTTGAAGCAAATTGTAGGAATCTTAAGTGTTGTTTTTATTAGATCATGGATTCTAGACATTGGGTTTTTATTTTTATTGTTCCTGTAGGAATACATCTCCAAAATCATATTGATAGGAAATTGATATACAAACATTTTCTTTATGTCTATTAAGAATTCCTGAACATAAAGAAAGTTAACCTCTATTTTCCTAAGAGTTTCAGCAGAGATTTCATTATTGCTACCATCAAAACACAAATAGAGAATTTCTTGATTTTTGTTTACATGAACAGCCTACATGGGACAGGAACTGTAGTGTGATATAATGGAAAGAATACTAGGCTAAGGAAAGAAAAATGTAATTTGAACTTCATCTATAACTAATCCAATTCAACCCAACCCAATTCAAACCAACACAATCCAATTTCATCCTCTCCAATCAAATCCACCAAACATTTACGTGTTAAGGCTGTGGTAAGTGCTGGACATACAAAGATAGAATGAAAAGTAATCCTTTTCCTCATGGAGTTTGTGATTTCATTAGTTACTTGGGTTTAGAGGGGTGAGGGGGAATGAGTGCAGTCTTGGTGAGGAAACTCCCTTTATCAGTTTTTTTTTTATTTACTAGTTGTTATCATCCTGAATAATACATTCTCCTTGCCCCTCACCTACCATTGCCTTTTGCTTTGCCCCTCTCCTCTGTGGTTCCTACTCTATGCCTCATGCTATTCCTTCATAGACGATCTACCCAATGTTCTAGAAGCCTTGCTCTAAACCTTTTAACATGTACCAGCAGATGACTTAGAGCATCTTTCTAGCAGAAGCTCCTCATCCTCATTACATGACTGACTCACATGCTTTTCTTCTTTCTTTAATTTTTTTGTATTGATGCCTATACATGTATATGTGTAACACACATGTATACATACAAAGGTATGCATTATACACATATGCATATGCATGTGTATATACATACACAGGCATGTGTGTGATGTGTGTGCATGTACATACATGTATGCATGTGTAACAGAAATTTCCAGATACAACCTTGATACACATGCACAAGACTCACATTACCTTTAACCGAGGATTCCTCTCTAATCCCATCTCCCCAGCCTCATTTAAGAATTTTTTTCTTCTTAGCAATTAAAAAAAAATAAGAAAACTAAAACAATTTAGTTACTGTTTTTGTATCATGTGAACATTGGGTACCCATAGACTAAAGTAGTGGTTCTCACAGTATGGTCTGGATACCACTGGGGAATCCCTAAGATCCTTTAAGAACAGTTAAAATGACTATAAGACCAAAATTGTTTTCATATTAATATTAACATTTTATTTGCAATATAGTATATATCAACAGACAGAATTGACGTGGACAAAGGAATTAATCATCTTCAGAGCTCCTTGATAATTTTTAAGAGTATAAAGGATTCTGTCTGGAGACCAAAAAGTTTCCTGGCCTAAAGCATTTCTACCAAAAGGTAGATGGAGGTGATTCTTCAATTCCCCTTTACAACTAAGATTTATCATTACAATTACTCAGATTCATCTTCAGTTTATGTTCCTTTCATTTACATTATTGTCATCATTGTGTATATATTTCAGCTTATTTCAATCTGTATTGGCTTATATGTCTTCCCATTTTATTTCTATTCATTTGTTAATGGAATGATAATAGTCTCTTACTTTCAAAGGGATAGGGACTAGACTCATGACTTCATTGATATAGGAAATTCCCAGGTGAGGAAAAGTCATCTAACAAGATAAGTTTCTGTAACTAAAAATCTGTGAGATCCCAGATCACTGAGAGATTAGGTAACTAACCCTGGGTTACACACACAGTATGTCAGAGGTAGGAGACAAATCCAGATATTCTTCGCTTCAAGGACAGCTCACTATTCACTGTATCAAACTGTTTCTCATTACATTCATATACCACAACTTGTTCAACAACTTTGTTTACAATTTTTGGTTAACGACAAAAGTATTGATATGAATATTTTTATTTATTTGTATATATCAGTCAATGAGCATTTATTAAGTGCCAACTGGATTGCTTTATGGCTTTCTTAGGGCACATTCTCAGTAGGGAGTCTTCTGGGTCAAAAGTCAGTAAGAGTTTAGTGACTTTTTTCAAATAATTGCAAATTGATTTCCAAAATAGGATGACCAATTCACAGTTCTACAAATAGGGTATTAGTATGACTGTCTTCCTGTAGCCCTTAGGACATGAAATATTTCCACTTTTGTCTTGTTTATCAGTTTGCTAAGTGTGAGACAAGACCTGAGGCATTTCAATTTGCATTTTTCTTTTTTTTTTTAGACATTTGTAACGATTTTTCACACAATTGTTAATAGTTTGACTTTCTTTTTTTGAAAACTTAATATCCTAAACCCACATAAATCCTCAGCATTCCTATATTTTTTCTAACTAAACACAACAACAAGAAATAGAAAGAGAATTTCCTTTTCTTATTCTTTTTTGGAGGGCAATCGGGGTTAAGTGACTTGCCTAAAGTCACATGGCTAGTAAGTGTGTCAAGTATCTGAAGCCGGTCCTCCTAACCCCAGGGCCAGTGCTCTATTCACTGTCACCTAGTTGCCCTGAGAAATTCCTTTTAAAGTTACTGTAGACATAAAATATTTGGGAGTCCACCTGCCAAAACAAACCCAGGAACTATATAAACACAATTACAAAAAACTTTTCACATAAATAAAGTCAGATCTAAGTTGGAAAAACTTCAGTTGCTCATGGCTAGGTCAAACTACTATAATAAAAAAGACAATTTTACCCAAATGAATTTACCTATTTAGTGCTATACCAATCAATCTACCAAAAAATTATTTTATAGAGCTAGAAAAAATAGTAACAAAATTCATCAGGAGGAAGAAAAGGTCCAGAATATCAAGGGAATTAATGAAAAGAAATGCTAGGGAAGGTGGCCTAGCCATACCAGATTTTAAACTGTATTATAAAGAAGGAGTCATCAAAAATACTTGGTACTGACTGAGGAATAGAGGAGTGGATCAGTGGAATAGATTAGATAAACAAGACAGTAGTCAATGACTATAGTAATCTACTGCTTCATAAAACCAAAGGATCCAGTTTCTGGGATAAGAACTCATTATGTGACAAAAACTGCTGGGAAAACTAGAAAATCGTATGACAGAAACTGGCCATAGACCAATATCTTACACTGTATACCTAAATAAGGTCTGAATGGCTGCACAATCTTTTTTTTTTAAAGCAATTGGGGTTAAATAACTTGCTCAAGGTGACACGGCCAGGTGTTTCTGGGTGGGTGCTAAGTGTCTGAGCCTGGATTCGATCCACAGGTTATCCCAGCACTGGGGCCAGTGCTCTTATTCGCTGTGCTACCTGGCTGCCCCAATGGCTGCACAATCTTGATATAAAGGCTGATACTATAAGCAATCTGGGAGAGTATGGAATAGTTTACCTGTCACATTTATGGAGAAGGGAAGAATTTATGACCAAACAGGAAATAGAGAGCATCACAAAATGCGAAATGCCTAACTTTGATTACATTAAACTGAAGAGCTTTTGTACAAATAAAGCCAATGTAACCAAGATTAGGAGGGAAGTAGAAAATTGGGAAAAAAAATTTGCAACCAGTGTCTCTGATAAAGGCTTCATTTCTAAAATATACAGAGAACCAACTCAAATTTATAAGAATACAAGTCATTCCCTAATTGATAAATGATCAAAGGATATGAACAGGCAGTTTTCAGAGGAAGATATTAAAGATATCTATAAGTATATGAAAAAATGCTCTAAATCACTATTGATTAGAGAAATGCAAACCAAAACAACTCTGAGTACCACATCTCACTGGTCAGATTCACTAAGATGACAAAACTGGAAAATGATAAATGCTGGAGAAGATATGGGAAAATTGGAATACTAATGCATTGTTCATGGAGCAATTCTTGAGAGCAATTTGGAACTATCCCAAAAGGGCTATAAAAATGTGCATACACTTTGACCCAGCAATACCACTTCTAGGGCTGTATCCCAAAGAGATCATACAAGTGGGAAAAGAACCCATATGTACAAAAATATTTATAGCAGCTCTTTTTGTGGTGGCAAAAAATTGGAAATCAAGGGGATTCCCATCCATTGGGGAATGGCTAAACAAGTTGTGGTATATGAATGCAATGGAATGCTATTGTGCTATAAGAAAGGAGGAGCAGACAGATTTCATAATAACCTGGAGAGATTTATAAACTGATGCTGAGTGAGGAGAGCAGAATCAGGAAAACTTTGTACACAATTACAGACCTATGCTGACTGTCTTTGATAAACTGGGCTTCTCTCAGCAATGCAAGGTTATAAGACAACTTCAAAAGACTCATGATGGAAAAGGCTATCCATATCCAGAGATAGAACTACAGTCTGAATGCAGACTGAAGCAAACCACTTGCTCTCTCTTTTTGTTTTTTTTTTGTTCCTTCTTTCTCATTGTTCATTCCATTGGCTATAATTCTTCTTTACTAATTGACTAATGTTTAATGTGAAGATATTCGTAGAACCTATATCAGATTGCATGTTACCATGGGGGGGGGAGAGGGGAGGAGATGGAGAGGGAGAAAATTTGGTATTCAAGGGATTGTGGAACTAAATGTTGTAAACTAAAAGTAAATAAATTAATTAATAAAAAAGAAAGAAAACCACATCCTTTGACCATTTAGCTATTGTCCTACCTCTTTCCCACATTTCCTGAGAGATATCTCTTACCTCAGTTCTCATACACAAGTCAAGAGACATAGTAAATCTTAAAACACTATGTAAATAAAAAGAGTGGTGGTGGTGGTGAAGATAGTGATGGTGATGATGATGATGATGGTGGTGGTGGTGGTAGTGGTGCTGGTGCTGGTGCTGGTGGTGCTGGTGCTGGTGCTGGTGCTGATGCTGGTAGTGATGCTCAGAATAAGAACTAAGTAGTTCAAGTTTTAGCTTAGGTTTACTCTAGAAGTCTTGTGCTACAACCAGGGGATAAGGGAATAGTGAAGCAATGAGCAGTATTCACACATTTAGTTAACTATCTAGATTTTGATTCTGTCTTGCAGCTGACCAACAGCCTTGTGACAGTGGTTAAGTTACAGATTCTCTGAGCCTTAACTTCCTCATACAAAATATTGAGGAAATTGCATCAGATGCCCTCCAACTTGACTCCTGGTCCTAAATCTATGATTCTGTGAAATTATGAATCTAGTATTAGGTAAGACAAAAACCAACATGAAACAGGGTGTAATGTAATATCAAGCAAAGGCAACTTCCCAGGTTCAAAATACCAGCATAGGTGCTCTCTATTTTATTCAGTGACAAACCAAGAACAGAGAAGATCAAAACATGACATCATTCAAAATACAGCATTTACTAAGCGTGATTAAATAATCTCCAAGTACTACCCCACCCCAGGATCTTCCAATCATTCAATCAATTACAAAGTCTCTGTTCTAAATACTTCTCCACCCCTAGGCTATACCTTAATTAAGTCCACCACAAAGCCCCTCTTCTCAAATGTAGATTAGTTTCCAAACATAAGGTCAAAAGTTCCCCACCCCTGGATCACAATTGAATCTACCCCAGAGTTAACATCAAGTTTAAACACAGCACTTAATACCCAAATGGAGGTCTTTTCTTCATCTTGACACGAGGCAAGTTCTCAGCAATCTTAGTTCCTGGGGAGACAAGGCTTAGCAAGGCCATAAGATACATTGCCAGTCCCTTCATGAATTTGTCCTCTGTCTGTAGAACAGTCCTAGAACCCCTGAACACATTAGCAAAGCCCTCTCCCAGGATTTCTGTAAACATACAACAAGAAAATCCTTCTTCAGGGCTTCTGAACCAACAGAAAGGTTCCCAGACCCCTGCAACAACAGCACTGTCCCTCACCAGTGGACAGTATTCACTCTGTCTGCAGGACAGTCTCCAGACCCCTGCGACAACAGTACTGTCCCTCACCAGTGGACAGTATTCACTCTCTGTCTGCAGGACAGTCTCAGGCCTTCTTAGCGAACAGCCAGGTTCCAGGACTTCTTCAACAAAAGGACAGTCTTTCACCAGTGGACAAATCTGGCAAAATAACATCAAAACAGACAGACAAAGTACCAGCAAAACAGCCATGTCTCCTCAGTCCTTGGCAGCTCAGGGGGCAGGTCTCAAAAGTCCAGGGCAATTCAAAGCGGCCACCAGCAATTCTCTTAGTCTCTCTTTCTCCACGAGGTGCTGCTTCCAAAAAAGATCTTCTGCCTCTCTCTTGTCTCTCCAAATCTACATCACCAGCTCCTCCCACTTCAGGACTTTCTTTTCACATCAACAAGCCCATCCCACAGGTGGGATTAACAAACTCTGGGTTTTAATACAATCAATTTGAAAACCAAGCCACTACAGGGGAATCTTTAATTGCCATTACTATCACACAGGGTAATCAGAAAGCAGATGAAGGGAACCCTGTCTCTTTCAAGCTGGGGATCCTCTCACTCAGGTCCAGGAAGAGAAACATAAATATGTTGATGTTAATATGGCATATCTGGCCAGCTGTAGCAGCTATCCAAAGGAAAATCAAAGCTGCTTATTAATGTTTAGAAGGAGCTGATAGGGGAGCAGGAAAATAGGGATCACAGAGTCACTTACTCCTAGCAAAGGGAAGTGGCAGGCAACTTAAATGTTGCTCTCTCCAGAGATGGTAAACTTCATCTTTGTTGGATGGGACATGAGCACATTATGTGCCACTGAAAGATGGGATAGGAAGATACCTATCTCAAGAGAAAGAAAGCACTGTGGGAAAGTTATCCTTCCAGAAGGGAGATAATTTGGAGAAGAATAAGTCCTACATTATGAATTCACAAATATAAAACCATACTGTAAAGTCAGTGGACCTGTGGAAAAAGGGATCTACTTCTTTGACTTTAAACTCAGGCCAACTAAATGATCTGGGGTGGGGGGGGCATTTCAGTAGAAAGTATAGGATATCCCTGATATTATAAATTCTCATTGCTAGATTTCAAATAATAACAACAAAGCTATGCCCTCTGTCCACATATCAAGAGGACTTGCTTTTCCACTCTGGCAAAAGGCTTACCTTTCTCTACACATGGAAAACCTTAATCATGGAATGTGAAAGAAAGAAAAGGACAATTCAATGATAGGCTAACAGGAGCTGAGGAAATAATTTTAAAAATTAGTCCAACCCCAATAACATAGTTTTATAATGGGAGTTTATTGATGTTTTTATTTGCAAAGATTTCTTGAATGTATCTCCTACAAATGACAAAATTCTTTGTATTGCTTTATTTCTATCTCACTATTCACCCAATTGGGATCTCCAAAGCTTTACTGTCTTCCCTTTCTCCTCCTTTGTGTTGGCACTGACATCATAAGAGCTTGTATTAATAAAGCATTTTAAGGTTTAAAAAAATGTACAGCTGACATTTACATAAGCCCCCAAGGATTACCAAATGCTTTACACTGGTTGACTCATTTCATCTTCTCAATAACCCTGGGACACACAATGGATGTTGTTATCCTCACTTTGCAGATGAAGAAACTAAGGCTCAGACTGCTTACCAATGGTCACAGCTATTGAGTATCAGAGGTTGCATTTAAATGCAGTCTACAGACTCTCAAAATTAGTGCTCAAACCACTCTACCAAGTCACTTTCTTGATTACCCTGTTTTCCCACTGCCAACAGGACATGTGTGTTGAGTTATTTTTCTACTTAGCAGGATTGAGTTTGGGCAAAAATATCCATGTAGTGAAACAAGATGGCAGGCAAGAATTCTGGCATAGACTGTGGTCATGGAACACCTCTTCTTTGGGCAATGATTACTAGCTCAAAATTGTTGTTATGGATATTTTTGTAACTATAACTGCTGCTGCTGCTACTGCTACTATTGCTGCTACTACTATTATGACTGCTGCTGCTGTTGCTACTACTATTATTACTACTACTACTGCTGCTGCTACTGCTACTACTACTACTACTATTGCTGCTGCTGCTACGGGTGTTGCAAGTCAGGAAGATCTAAGTTGAGGTAAAACACTTGCTAGCTGTGTGATCCTGGGCAAGTCACATCTGCCTCAGTTTTCTGATCTGTAAAATGAGGATAATAATGACATGTATCATCCAGAGTTGTGGGGATACAATAAGGTGGTTTTGGAAACCTCAAAGCATTAAATAAATGCTAACAATTAACAAAAGCCTCACTAGGACCATATTATAATATGCTGAGCACGTTGGTAAAGACAAAAGTGGGTTTTTAAGGACTAAGGAGACTCCTGTTTGCCATAAAGGCCATCATGATCTTTTTACAGAGAGAGTTTTACCTATTTTTCATAAACCACCACAGGAGATAATGAAAGAAGTCTGTCTATGAGATCAATAAACTTCTGAAAGGGCACAAGCCTCAAGAATTAAAGGACATTGCCTATAAGCTTAAAGTTGGTTATCCGAAAATAAAAGAAAAATATGAGTTATGCAATGAGTAGTAAACATATGCTATTTCCCCCCACAGTGTAGATATAAAAAGAAAATAAATATAATTAAGGAGAGTTTAGATGAATTAATGACTTGGGAGATCATTAATGGAGGAGGTAGGCATTTGGAGAATATAGTCCTAAACATTTTTATAACCTTCTTTTCTATTATTATTTATTTAATTTATTTTTAGTTTCCAACATTCATTTTTTAGAAGATTTTGAGTTTTAAATTTTCCCCTTCTCTGCTTCCCCAAGATTAAATCTGATATATAGCCCCAAACAATAAAGGCTGCCATTTTTTCCAGTTCTAAGATTCTGTTAAAGAATATATAACAAGACTTTGGTTAAGGCTTGGGCTGACCCATTTCAAGGTTCCTAAAATTGCTAAAGACCCTGCAAATTGTATTTCTTCCTAGTGAGAAAAGAGGAAGTTCATGACAGGAAACTCCTACAGCAGGAATTTTTTAAGGATCTTTTGAGAGGGAGAGAAAGGTAAGAAGAGGGAGATACCAGAGCTTTGCCCCAACACCCAGAGGAGTAGCATGACCACAGAAGTCAGTGGTGGTTATTTATCCTAACCTCCAAGGGAGATCATGAGAGGCAAATGCTATATAAACAGAGAGAAATATGTAAATATTGTTTGTTTTTGTTAATTTTAATTATGAGTTCTCTCTTAGGATACTATTGCACTGAGACAAAAAAAAAAGACATAGAGGAACTACTGGTCCTAACCCTCTTAATCTTTGCATTCTTTCATATATTTGCAACTGATAACCATTTCTAATCAAATCTTTTTATTCTTTAGAGCTTATGTCTGACTTTTTTAATCTTATTTTTCATAGATAATTTTGGGTGACCATATCTGTGAATTTCTTTGGGTCCCTTTGTTGGCAGAATGAGGGACTAAGATGACTCTTGGAAGCATGCAGGAGGAAGTGATCTTTCCCAGCACAGGGCTATGATCTGAACCCTGCAGTTCTTATTTAGATTTTACTCTCTTACTAAGGCCATTATCATGACCCATTCATGTATTTCATAACTATAATTCCATGGGCAGAATTACTAAAAACTTGGGACCTTTTAAACCTGACTCATCAAATAATGAGCTTAACAAAGTAATCCCTAGAGTTATATATGGAATGAACAACAACTGACCTAGTGTCCTAGGGAAAAAAATTCCTTGTGGTAACTATTAGAAACAGAATACTAGGAAGGAGGGACTTGAGTATGACTTAGTAGGGTATTTTTTTTGTTCTTAGGCTCATACTGTGTCAGTGACCTTTCCCTAATGCTTCACTTTTTCTTGGACATACCTGGAAAGTGAATGGAATGAACAAAATCTCCAAGCCCACCCATAGTCCAGGATTTTGGGATACATCAGACTCATAATTACATCTGAAAGACAAAGCCTCCTGACAATAAAATCATACTCTTAAGGCTAGAGACTCACTGAGAAAGTGTTCTTAGGAATTTGTGATCTGTTTATTCTGGACATTTCTTTATTGTAGTACTAGATCCTGAATATAAATATACAGATTCTCAAAGCATGGTTAAACATGGGAGATTTCATAATTGCTCTTGCTTTTGTCATTCAAGATAATTAAGAAAGCCTTAAACATAAAAACATATTGAGAATATACCCTGGGGCCTATAATGACCAGTCAATACTTTTAGAATTAGAAAGATTAATCATAGAGTCTCAGAGTTGGAAAGACCCCAGTGGCTATTTAGTATAACCCAAAGCCCGCAAAGAATTTCCAATAAACCATATACTACAAATGACCATCCAGATTTTACTTAAATATCTATAATGAGAAATAACTCACTACCTCTCAAGATAACCCATTTCATCTTTGGATAGTTCTAAGTTTTAGAACAATGTTCCCTACATCAAATAAATTTGACTCTGCAATTTTCACACATCCCTTGATCTTCTGCACTCTGGGACAAAACAGAACTTGTTTGATCTCTTTCCTACATAATAATAGTCCTTCAAATACTTGAAAAGAGCCACCATATCTTCCCTAATACCTTCTCTTCTCAAGTACCTTCAATCAAACTCCATATGGAATTGACTAGAGCATACTTCCCATTTCTGATTTCTCTCCTACATTATCAATATCTGTTCTAAAATGTGGTTCCAGATCTGATCATAATACTTCAAAAGTGGCCTGACCAAGGCAAAATACAGTTGAACTGTGACCTCCTTATTCCTGGACAATTTCTCTCCTAATTCTGCCCAAGACCTCATTTGTGTGTGTGTGTGTGTGTGCATGTGTGTGCTTTAATCTATCATATCATACTACTACCCTATATTGAAATTACATTTCGCTAAAACTCTCAGATCTTTTTCACACAAACTGTTGTCTAACCATGCCTCCCCTATTTTAAACATATGAAGTGGCTTTTTTTTATCCTAAGTACAAGACTTTACATTTACTACTATTAAATTTCATTGGATTAGACTCAATTTAATATTCTATTATTTTGAGGTCTTTTGAGATTCTGGCTTCTCCATCTAGTTTGTTAGCTGTCTTTCCAACTTTTTGTCATCTGAAAATTTGTAGGATTTCATCCATCTGTCCATCTATCTATCTATGTTATTAAGATAGGGCCAAGCACAAGTCCTCATATTTAACCTTCCCTGATTATTCACAATATTGTGGTAAATTCTTAAAATAACTCACTAGCAAAACATTCACAGTAGAGAAGGAAATCGAAACAAATATTTAAAAGTTAAGAACCACATCATGTTACAAAAGTGGTCAAAGTATATGAACTGTTTTTGAAAGAATACAAACTATCTATATTCATACAAAAATTCTGAAAATTACTACTAATAAGAGAATACTGGTGAACACAGCTGGATAGTTTTACTTTATATCCACTTAAATGCAAAGATGATTTAAAAAATCCAGAAATTGTCAATGCTGTACTGTGAAAATACAGACACATAAAGATGCTGTTGTTGGAGCTTCATGTTGACCCATCTCTTCTGGGCAATAATTTGGAATTATTTAAGAAATGTCACTAAACTTAAGAAATATTCATATTCTTTGACACAGAGACTACATTACTTTGGTATATATACTAAGCATTTCAAAGACAGAAAGGATTTACATACATACACATACATGCATAAATACATGTAAACATAGATACACATACTTAAAGTCTACAGCAGTACTTCTGTGGTAGAAAAAAATAGTTGGAAATAATATGGGTGATTAACCTCATCCCATCAACTGGAAAATACATTAACAAAATGTAATACATTAATGTAATGAAATATTATGCCATAAGAAATGACAGATATGAGGAACTCAGAGAAACCTAAGACATAAATTAATACAGAGTGAAGTAAAAAGAATCAGAAGGAAATACACACAATGATTGCAATAACGTAAATGAAAATAATACTAAAAAGCAACTGATTTCACAGTAAATCTTATGATTGAGCCCAGAAGGAAAAAGAAGATGAAACATGTTTCTCTCCTTTCAATAGATAGGTAGAGTGTTACATACGCAGAAAAATGGTTTCAAAATGTTTTGCTTAGCCCCTTTGTTAGCATCATATATACTGGGAGAAATCTAATTTTCTTCTTGCTCATCTAGTTCAGGGTTTTTTAAACTTTTTCCATTCTGGACCCCTTTTCTCATTTCAGTGGTGTTTCTTGGTGTTGTGCACCCTGAGAACATGTGCAATGCAAAGTGCACTTTGTGTTCAGAACTGAATGCAGTGAATTTGCAACATGGGCAAGCTCTACCAGAAACATCTGAGATTCATTACCCATTTGACTTTCAATTAATTTTTGGTTGTTTCACCTTCAGAAACCTTTTACTGTTGCCAAAATTTTCATGAGCACATACTGGGTCACAACCCATAATTTAAGAAGTGCTGAATTCTAGTCCAACCCTCTTATTTTACAGATGAGAAAAACTTAGAGAAAAGTGAAGTGTCTTGTTCAAGATTAAATTAGCTACTAACTAGTAGAGTTAGAATATGAATGCAGACCCAGTACTAATTCCCCTGTTTCACAGTGGCTCCCTACATTTTCACTAGGGGAAGCTTTGGAATAGAGAGGTGGGGAGGAGAATCCTGGGAAATTCCTGTATTGTTAAAAAAAAAAAGTCAATAATTTTTAATCTTCTGAAGTTTTCCCTTATGCTTAGTGTCTCTCGTCCATTTCCTCTCATAAATCCTGCATGAGGCATCTACCCAAAATGCTGAAGGTTTTCTTGTAAGTATTCTGCCTCCTGCAGCCCCAGTGGAAGTGCTCAAACAATTAACTACTGCCCCAAAGCCCCTGTCTTTGCTTAAAGCGCAATGGAGTAGTCTTGGGGTGGTGCACATAGCACCTACGCTCTTTTCTTTTCCCACACCCTGTGGCTTCTTTCCTTCATAAGTCTTGGCTATTCTATAACTCTGCTTGGTAAGATCAAGCATTTCCTGGTTGAGATTTTTTCTTGACTCCTTTGACCTCATTGTGATGATTGGTTTATATTATTTAAACTTCCTTAGAGAAATCCGGAGTTCAGGTTCTACCTCAATCTAGTCACTTAACCTCTCAATGGTCTAGGTGAGTCTTTAAAACAATAAGTTGTACAGAAAGTGCTGACCTATACTGGTAGATATCATCTTCTCTGTACCAATAGGATCACAATTCCAGTCCTATGTTAGTCTTAACTTTCCTTAGGAAATAGAGATTGTCATGTCAAAATCTATTCTTTTGTGCATTTCACATGTGGAAATATCACTAATTTGCTTAAATACTTTTCATTGGAGCCATTTTAATTGCACAACATATTTTTTTCATATATTTTTACTAATATGGTATAAATTTTCTCCTTTGTTCTATCAAATTGATGGTTATACCATTTACAGAAAGTTGATTTAGAACTGATCCACAAACCCATATTCATTTAGAGTCTGTGAAGATAGAGATTGTTTCACATCTGGGTGTTTAACAAGTCAACTCCCAAATTTTTAGTGCCTACTGTATGCTAAGCACTGTGCGATACAAAGAAAATCAAAAACACAGTTCTTGTCTTCAAGAAGCTCACCTTCTAATGGGGAAGACAACAAGCAAATTAAATACATCAAGATAAAGTGGAGAAAATCAGAAAGAGGAAAGACCCTCGTATGTCAGGAGAGACTTCCTGGAAAAAGTGAGATTACAGCTTGTATTTGAAGAAAACCAGGAAGTGAACGGACAGGAAAGAGAAAGAATAGTAGCCAGTGAAAATTCCTTAAGTTCGGGGATCCCCTGGGGATAAGGGGAAGAGGGTAAGGTATAAGAAAATGTAAAAAGGTAGAAGGGGACCGGGTTACAAAGGATTTCGAATGACAGAGGATTTTATATTTGTTTCTAGAGGTAATAGAGAGTTTCTGGAAATGATCAAATGGGGATGTGCTTTAGAAAAATGAATCTCACAGCTAGATGGAGGGTGGACTGGAGTGGGGAAAATTTTAAGACAAAGATACCAACCAGAAGACCAGTGTAATAATAGAAGTGTAAGGGGATAATGACTGCACCAAGGCCAGCATCACAAGAGAGAGGGAGGTATATGCCAGGGATGTTTTTAAAGTAAAATTGATAGATCTTGGGAAAAGATTGGGTATGGGAAGTGAGAGAATGAGGAATTGAGGATGATGCCTACATTGCAAGCCTTACTGGCAGGATAATGGGACTTTTGACAGTAATAATGAAAGTATGAAAAAGGGAGAGTTTTGAGTGGGGAAAGACAATAACCTCAGATTGGAGCATGTTGAGTTTAAGATGTCTACAAGACATCCAGTTTGTGATGTCCAATAGGCAGTTAGGTATGAGAAACTGAAGATTAAGAGAGAGGCTAGGGTTAAAAAAATAGATATGAAAATGACACAAGGATTAGAATTGAGTTAATGGGAGCTGATGAGTTGACTAAGCAAAATAATTTAGGGGAAGAAGAGGAATGCCCAGGAGAGAGCTTTGGGAGAAACCCAAAGTTAGTCACATGACCTGAATAAAGATTCAGCAAAGGAGACTGAGAAGGAGGGATCAAAGAAGGAGCAGAAGCCGGAGAGAACATTGTCATGAAAGTATAGAAATGAAAGTATGGAGAACAGGGTACTAGACAATGTATAAAACTGCAGCAAGGTCAAGAAAGATGAGGATTGAGAAAAATGCCTTCAGAATGATAAATTAAGACCTTCCTTGGGAACTTTGGAGGAAGCAATTTCAGTTGAATGATGAGGCCAGAAGTCAGACTGCAGAGAGTTCAGAAGAGAGTGAGAGAAAAGAAAGTGGATGCACCAAGTGCAGGTGACCTTCTCAAGGAGTTTAGCCATAAAATCGAGGAGAGATAGAGGATGATAGCTAGCAGGGACGGACAGATCAAGTGATGGATTTTGTCAATTTTTCATCGGGTCCAGGATTTCCTGATTCTTCTTGAAGAAAATTTTCATTCTGTTATGAGTTGTGAGAATTGGCATATTCTCTAAGTCTGTGGCCTCTTTTGTTTCTCAGTCCTGAACCATTTTCCAATATATTTTTCATTTTCCTTCCCATCTCCACCTTTGAAATCCCAAAGTATGAAAGAATATATTGATTTAATTTAGAAGTCATTATCCCATCTTCCTAGAATTTCTTTATTTCCTCTACTTTTGCTCATGCTCTTGCTATTCAGTGAAAAGCTTAAAACAGCAGTCCATCCATCCCCACTGAGCTACCCAAATGCTGCTTTTTCTCAGTCATTTGCTGCGTTCAGAGACAGAAGGCACACGAGAGTTTGCAGGTGTCAACATATTCTTAATGCATCAATTTACAATTGTTTCACAAGTCACAAGAACATCAGAAGCTCCTTATCTGTCATGAGTTTCACTGCCTCGTGAGGATATCACACATATCCCACCACCAACTAGCAACAATATGGCACAATTGGGTTTTACTATTCATGATTGCTGTTCCTTTATATTGAAAATTTTCGTGTGTGTGTGTGTGTGTGTGTGTGTGTGTGTGTGTTATGAACCACTTTGGCAGTCTAGTGAGAACCCTTCTCAGAATGTTTTTAAACAATTAGAGGATATGCTAAATTCAGAAATAGGTTAGAGAAATTAAATTTATAGATTTTTTTTCCAACTAGGTTTATGGACCCCCTAAAATTCATCAACAGATATCTAGGTTAAAAACTCCTGTTTTATATGAGGAACATCACAATGTACCTAGGTGATGGCTTCTTTGTGTTCAAAGGCAAAATGTGCAGAAATCTAAAGATTCATTTGAAATAAATGACTGAAAATGAAAAGCAATGACTTTGGGACCCAAGACTAACTAAGAGTCCTCGCCCTACCTGTCTTCCAGAGCCCAAATGCCACAATCACCCTCCACCCTTTTCATTCTTTGATGTCACTCTGCCTTAATTGGAGCACTGGGATTTTAGGAAGCATCTTATCCATCTACTACAACTTGCTCTCATGCCAGTTCTGCGGCTCATTAGGGTTTAGAAAATAGCTGTGCATATGTGCAGAGGACTGCAGGCCACCTGCTGGAATGCACACAAAACCTGGTCTTCTTAGGAGATGGATTGCAGGTGTTCTGAGTTCATTATGTTCTAAGCAGAATCGAGGGGGAGAACAAACGAGGATATGATAGTGATTGTAAGTGCACCTAGGGTCCTCTGCTATGTGGGAGCTGCCAAGTGTAGAAATGTATTAGTCTTACTTTTCTACTAGTCTCTTCCTAAAGTAATCACTTAAATGTGTTCTCAGATTTCTGGGGAATCTGAAGACCAGCAGTAATAATAAGGAAAAATACCTCAAATTTTCTTTCAAGGCACTCCAAGGGCTCTCCAAGGGCTGCACAGACATTATTAACTTTTCAGGACCTCACAAGTCAGGGGAAGTGATATAGTATAGCAGAGAGATCACTGACACTGGAGATAGAGGACCTCAGTTCAAATCCCACCTTGGGTACTACCTCTGTTAGCTGGGACACTTAATATTGTTCTTCTGTAAATCTGTTTCTTCATCTGTAAAGTGAGAGCATTGAACCAGATACCCTCTGAGGTCCCTTCAACCTCTAATTCTAATTTTTTCCTAAGTCTCTCATTTCCCCCACCAAAACAAAGTCATCTTGTAAAGAAAGGAATCTTAATTTACAAATAGGAAAAGGAGGGACAAAGGAGTTAATGTGGTGTCTCCAACATAGAGTTAATGTGGTGTCTCCAACATAGATCCTATAACCAGAAGGCCAGCTTGCTGATGCTCAGTGAAGTCTTACTACTTTTTTAAATATTTTGAGGTCTTTATTTAAGGAATGATCAAGGAGGCTAGCCCAACATTGAAGGTTTGCAGAGCTGATACCCAAATTTCCAGATTGAAATTAATTGAAGGTCAATGTAATAAGCTTCTTCTCCTTCCCACAGCTTTCTCCTCCATCCACCCACCCCTGCACACATACACCCTTGGGGAGCTCAGAACTATTTTGGTACTCAGCCTCATCTGCCTTTCACATTAGGCTTTGTGTTAATTATGATGCTTCAGTGAAAATGAGACTTCTGACAGTACCAGCCTCCTAGAATGGAAGGAATAAAGGCAGTTCCAATTATAGGCCGTTAGCTCTAATTAATGCCCACCTACTGAGCATGATATTCCAGATGTAGTTACTACATTACTAGGGGAGGCATTTCACCTCAGCAGCATAGGGCCAGTAATGTTATACCAGCCATTCACCAGCAGTGTCCCCTGGTGACAATGGAACATTTATCTGCTTGGCATGCAGGAGATTTATAGTAACTTAGAGAAAGGAAAACCCCATTTTTCTTCTTTTCAATACACCAATATTTACATCTTAGGTGAAACTACCTTTCAGGACCAGGGATAGAGAATCCTGCCACTATTCAGAGGTCAAAACTGACCAACCAGCACCCTCTAAATGAGCCTTAATTCTTTGATACTAGATCTCAAATCAAACAACAGCCATTTATTATGTGCAAGACAGTATGTGGAAGGAGTGAGAGAGGAGAGGAATGAAGGTTATACAATAAGTGATGCTCCCTACCCTTACAGACAAAAAGTCACAAGGCACAATACGAAATAAATCACACTGATTCTTAATATACTCCTGCTGCTTCCCAAGAGCCTTTAACAATTAATTTTGAAGGGAGTAAATTCAAGTGAAGAACTGAACTACTGGGCAGCTGACTACCCAAGAAGCTAGACCAAATTCTCTCTAATTTAGGATTCAGTCATGAGGTGACTCTTACTTGAGGTGACTTTTTCTTTATTCTCTCATGAAATGTGGCATTGGTGTCAAGATGGACTGGAAGAACAGAGCTACCTAGGTGGGAAGGAACTCAAATGAATTTCTTCATACAGATGACCACTGACATGCCTTCTAAGATATTTCAGCCATCTCCTTTGCTCATTGGAACTCCCATAAGATTATTGTTCCTCACTACCAGAACACCCTCTCCATTTTTAAATGATATGCCGGAAGTAGCTTAGACACAAGTCAAGTACATTATTTGGATGAACATTTCTAGTTTAATCATTTGCCATGAAGTGTGTAGGAATTATTTTGCTCAAAGAGAAAACAGTGGTTTCTGATTATATTTTACTGTTATATTTCTTGAATTTTAATTGAGTATCTGAGAACTGGATACATTCATTATTTTTTTTTACTTTGGAGTAAAGAAGAATCTTGGTAACTTCCATAACCAATGGGATGATAGTTTAATAATGGAAATCTCTTATATAATACTGACCTAAAAACCCTGTGGCCTATGGCTTTATGATATAACTTCATGCAAGATGTTTAATACAAAACGTAATTCAGAGGCCAGAATCTGTAAGACTTCATTGTCTCTGTATTGAGACTCAGAGAACCAGATGTACTCTTTGGCTATATAATTGTGGGAGTACTATGGCCCATCCATGCCAGGTTCTTCATGCATTGTGTACATTTTGGATTTATATGTTTTATACATACAAGTTGTTTCCCTAAAAGTTAAGCTATTTGAAAAAGGAAGCTGTCTTAAATTTTGAATTTATATCCTCAGTGCAAAGCACAGTGCCTAGGACTTAGTAAATATTTGATAAATGTTTGTTGTAATGAAGTGAATTGAACTGGGTAGCTACTTCCTCCTGTAGAAACTTAATCCCATTCACTCCTCTTGTCTCCAAGGGGAGAATCATTGTAAAGCTTAATATGCTGGAAAGTAAAATATATGAGAAAAGGTTACATAGCAAATTTAAAATAAAACAATATGGCTACTATATGCAAGGCAGTATACCAGGTAATGGGGATACAAAGATAAATATGATACATTTTTCCCCTCAAGGAACTTCTAGTCTAGTCAGGCTAAGGTGACATATATATATACACACACACACACACACACACACACACACATATATATAATGATAACTAATATAGAAGAGAACATAGTGTGTTAAATGAGTGTCAGAAGTTAGTAGGATTGCAGATTCAGAGCCAGAAGGGACCTCTCAGGTGATCTATTACCACCCAATCATTAAATAGCTGATGCGAGTGAGATCTAGAAAGATTAAGTGATTTTACCTAGGTCACAGAGGTAACAGGTGGAAGAATTCTGACTTGAAATCCTGTTCACAGAATGCAAAGCTAGCCCACTTTCTACTTCATCATAGCATCAACCCAATGGGCAATATCATCATTATCATGGCTTCCACTTACTTAAAGACTTTCCTAAATCTCTCAACATCCATCGAAAGTCAGTATGATGTTCCTTTAGTGGTAATGAAATGTGGATACTTAGATTTACCCATTTATAGGGTAGAGACGATTGTTTAATCCTGTTATCCTAATTCTGATTTCTTAACTCAGATGGTGTCTTGGATTATTTGGCCAGAAAAACCTGAGATAATTTATTCATTTTTATCTATTTGTTAGTAAATTATTATTCTTTACCTCTCCTGAAGACAACATAACACAACATAACATAGGGAAGAAAGAAAAAAAAAACTTGACAAACTTACTTGTCCATGGTTACACTGTTGCATTTGAGCTAGGATTCAAAGTAAGGATCCTCGATTCCTTTTCTCTATTTTATGTTGCTTCTCCATGAAATATATCACAACGACTTGGATAGGTAACCTGTAAGTAACCTGACAGTAACCATAAAGTACAAATACACTTTCTCATCTCCACATCATTTCCTTATGCTGTTTCCTACACCTGAAATGCCTGTTCTCCTCCATAACCTTGTCTTTACCTGTTAACATCATTGCAGTGGATGTAAATACACATTGCATTGTTCACAGGTAGGTCGTTTCTTTCTTTCCAAAGACGACTTGTATAAGATTTGATTAGCTTATACTCATGCTTCTTGCCTTTATTTTTTAGTGAAACAGCTTAATCAATGAGAGAACTATTAGCTTTGATTATGTTGACTTGGTTTCTTTTTCACATTTAAGAATTTTGTGATTCTAAATTTGACAGTCACCAACATTCATAAACACTTCAATATGAATAGAAAGAGTGTTACCTATAAAACACAATCTCAACACACACAACTTTTTAAAAAGCATATAGAAAGAACTGACAAATAGAAGTATTTATAGAATAATTTTACACATACCTATTTGTGTCTAAAGGAAGACATCTCAGGGTCGGGGAGGGGGGAGAAAAAAAGGAAAAAAAACAAATTTATATGATACCTTTATTATGTATTTAAAAGGAATAGTAAGTTGTGCTTAATAAATTTGCAGTTACATGTGGAATAATATTTTTATTATAGTGTTATGGAAATGTTTGTTTTATTCCACAAATTAAAAATAAAATAAAGTTTAAAATTATATACTAAATTATGTATATTAGCTCCAAAAGCTATCCCATTTGTTGGTTTCATCTATCATCTATTCTGTTCTCATAATAAAATATTTCTTCATTGATGGACTTTTCTTTTTTAACCGCTATTAATACCTTTCCTTTTCCTCCATTCTCATCTCAAAAAAAAAACCCCTCCTTGTAACAAATTATCACAGTGACAAAAAACAGATCCTCATTTTAATAATATCTGAAAATGTCTCTCTCTTATTCTGCATTTCTAGTCTGTCACCTTTCTGAGAAGAGACAAGAAACAACTCATGTCCTTTATCAGATTCTGTCTCTAAATGTGATAGAGATGAAGAAAATATTGATAACAAAAATAAATGAATGAAATATATTTAATGAAATTGAAATATAGAAAAACTTTTTTATAAAATAGTCTCATTGAGATGTATGTAATAAATGAAAATTATTTTTAAATTTTCATTTTAAATATGTCTAATTTAAGGTAATAATTGATATTCAGCAAGAATATTTATTTGGGCTAATACGTTAATACAAATTAGATATAAGTTCATAAGAGTACAAAACACTGAGATCACATGATAAAAAGATTAATTTTAGTTTATTAAGTAGGAAATAGCAAACAGACCCATATCGTTGCATCATAGGGATTAAAGGGAAATAATGTCTAGGACAGGGGTGGGGAACCTGAGCCCTTGGGGTCACATGTGGGCTTCTAGGTCCTCAATTGCAGCCCTTTGATTTGTATCTAGTCAAAAGGCCATACTTGAGGACCTACAGGACCACATGTGACCTTGAGGCCTCAGGTTCCCCCCCTCTGGTCCAGGACTAGAAATATAAGAAATATAAGAAAGGGTGAGGTTGTAAAAGCCTTTGAGTACCAAATGGGGCTTATATTTGATTCTGGAAGTATTTGTGGGCCACTGGATTTTACTGAGCAGGTGAATGTCATTATCTGACGTAGATGTATTGGCATAGAGGAAAGACATAAAACAGGGACACCAAACAGAAGGCTATCGACACAGGACAGGAAGGACAGGGGATGACTTCAGAGAGGGTATCATTTGAGCAAAGAACTAAATTAAGGATGAAAAGCAAAGAAATTTAGGGTGTGGGAGAAGGGAGGAACTGGGTATTTTAGGCAAATAACAAGTATGAGTAACTCTACTTTTTTTTTTCTTTCTTATGGCTTCTCCCGTTGTTTCTAATTCTTCTTTACAACATGACGAATGTGAAAATAGCTTCAATATGAATGCATATGTAGAGCCTATATCAAATTACACCCTGTCTTCAGGTGGGGGGGAGGGGAGAGGTGGGGAGAAAATTTGGAACTCAAAATCTTGTGGAAGGGAATGTTGAAAATTAAAAATAAATGTTTTTTTAAAGAAGAACGAGCAAGAATTTGGAAGTGGCTGTAGTGTGGGACATTTGGTAGATGCTTACACAAATAATTATTCTACAGAGAGAGGCAACATAGTTTGGTCGATGAAAAGAACCTGAAATTTGGAATCAGGAGGCTTGACTTTGCATCCCAACTTTATCACTTACCCACCGTGCAATTCTAAGAAAGTCTCTTCTCTCAGGCTCAGTTTCCTCATCTGAAAAAGAGGAGAAATAATAATTACTTTGCCTACTTAATAGGATTCTTTGTGGAATGTGCTTTGTAAACTTTAAATTGCTTTAGAAATGTGAATTATTCTTATTACATTATGAACATGAGAGGATTTTTCTACTTAAAAATTCAATAAATGTTAATTAAACACTGAAAATCATTATGCAGGGCTCTGGAGGAAGTCTAAAAAAATTGATAAGACAGGATCCTTGTCCTTATCAATCAATATAAAAGAATTTATTAAGTATTTACTACATGCCAAGAACTGTGTTAAGTACTGGAGATATACTCCACTTGCTTCTGTACTTTTACCTAGTTTTAACTCCAGAGAAAAAACCCTGAGCCATGTAGCACCTGATGTCTATCCCTCACCCCCATTCTACTTCCCAACCTCCTTCTGTGAGTTGACTTCTCCCATTAGACTATAAGCTTCTTGAGGATAAGAATTGTCTTTCTTATAAGTATCCTTAGGTTTAGAACAGTGCCTGGCACATGATAGGAGCTTAATTGAAATGTAGCACTATCTTGACATTGCAATGCTTTACAAAGAATAAGTTAAAACAGTACATACTCTCCCCTAAATGAGGGGCATGGGGTAACATACAAATATTGTATGTAAGTTACATTAACAGGAAATATAAGATAACTTTAGAGAGCAAGGCATGAGAGACTGAAGGGACTGGAAAGGCAGTCCCTTTTATCTGTATCCCCAGAACTAACACAATGCTTGCCACATAGTAGGTACTTAACAGATGCTGTTGGTTTACTTATTTAATATATGATAGGGAATCGCTGGAGATTTTTGAACAGAGAAATGAAATGATCAGATACCAGTTTGTGTCTTATTTCTCTCCTAAAATATAAGACACATAAGGGCCAGTTGTGGGGTCTTTTCTAAGCTTTATCTCTCCTTAAGTATTCAGCATAGTTGCTCTACAAATAGTAGTTGCTTTTAATGTTTGTTGAATTGAATGAATGAATCCATGCATAAAAAATCTTAGTCTGGCAAGAGTATGAGCGATGGCTTGTAGGAGAAGTAGAAGCAGAAAAAAAAACGGTTAAGATGAAACTATAAGGTTCAGGTAATGTAGATGTAATTATGGATTATTATTGTAATCCAGGAAGGTGATGGCAAGGACCTGAACTAGAGTGGTGATAAGGAGAAGAGAAAAAAGAGGGAACTCTGTGCTGGTGATACAAGCATATGGGAAAAGAAAGGAGAGAGAATGGGAAAGACTAGGTATCTGATATTCCAGAGGGTGGTGAGGTAAAAGGAAAAGTGAAAGAAGCCAAGATTCCAAATATCAAATACTGTGTGAAATTCTTGGCCCCTTTAATGAAAACAAATCAGGATCAAGGAAGGAGTAAATTGGGGTGGAAAGCAAATTTTCTAGAGTAGATAAAAGTAGGAAGACCAGGTATCTTAAACAGCACCATGAAATGTAGGGTATCCATGAAGTGTATTCCAGCCCTCATTGCTTTTCTTTTCCCCTTTAAAAAAATTAACATTCTTTTCTTCTTAGACTTCCAAATTCTCTCCCTCACTTCCACCCCGTCTTCTACCCATTGAGAAGGTAAGCAAAATTATATCAATTAATCATACATATGAAATCATACAAAACATATTTCCATATTAGCCATATCACAAAAAAAGTAAAAATTTAAAAAAGAGAGAAATTATACTTCAGTCTGCACTCAGAGTTCATAAGTTCTCTCTCTGGAAGTAGACAGCAGTTTTTCATAGGTCATAGCTCATTTGGAATTGTCTCAGATCATTTTTTTGTTCAGAGTAGTCAAGTCTTTCACAGTCGATTGTCATTGCAACATTGCTGTTATTGTGTACAGTGATCTCCCAGTTCTCACTTTAATTTGCATCAGGTCATATTAATCTTACCATGATTTTTCTGAAACCATTCTGTTCATCATTTCAATAGTACTCCATCACAATTAAGTGCCACAACTTATTCAACCATTCCCTAATTGATGGGCATCCTCTCAGTTTCCAATTCTTTGACACCACCAAAAGAGCTGCTATAAATATTTATGTGCATCTAGGTTATTTTCCTCTTTCTTTTCTCTCCTTGAAGTATGCACAGTTTTATAGCCCTTTGGGCATAGTTCCAAATTGTTCTCCAGAATGGGTGGACCAGTTTACAACCCCAGAAACAGTTCATTAGTGTACCTATTTTTCCTCATCCCCTCCAGCATTTGTCATTTTTGATAGGTGTGAGGTGGTACCTCAAAGCTGTTTGATTTACATTTCTCTAATCAATAGTGATTAGGAGCAATTTTTATATGACTATAAAGTGCTTTGATTTCTTCTTCTGAAAACTGCCTTTTTTGAAGAATGACTTATTTTTATAAATTTGACCTAGTTCCCTACATATCTGAGAAATGAAGCCTTCATAAGAGAAACTTACTGTAAAAAATATTTGACATCATTTCATTATCTATATTACCTTTTGGCAAAATGTAGTTTCCCTAATTATCCATTTTAATTAGTTCTATTTTTTGCTACCCTTGTCTTTTTTTTTATTTCAGCTAAATTATAATAGAATCTGTTCCAGCCCCCTTTCTTTAAACCGTGTTTGTTTGTGTGTTTCAAATGTGTCTCTTATAAACAACAAATCATTGGATTCTGGTTTCTAATCCATTCTGCTATCTGCTTCTATTTTATGGGTGAGCTCATCCCATTCACATTCACAGTTACGGTAACTGCATTTTTCTCCATCCTATTATCTTCTTTTTATCGTTTTCACTCTCTCTTTGTATCCTGTCCCTCCTCAAAAGTCTGTTTTGCTCCTGACCAGTGTTTCCCCTAATCCTACTGCTTTTATCACACACACACACACACACACACACACACACACACACACACACTTCTCTTATCCCCTTCCCTTCCATTTTCCCTATTAGGTTAAAAATATTTCTATACCCGACTGGGTGTGTGTATGTATGTGTGGGCATATATGTATATGTATATAGACATAGATATTTAGATATGTAGATATGTCAGTGTGCTCTTCCCTCTTTGAAACAAATCCAATGAAAATGAGCTTCAAGCATTGACCTTTCCTCTATTTTGTCCTCCACTATAAAAGTTTTTCATTGTAAGACTCTGGTGTGAACAAATTTAGCCCATTCTCCTTCTCCCATTGCATCCCTATTTCTCACTCCTTAATTTTTTGAGGGGAGGTCATCTGAACAGAATTAACTCACAGTCATAAATTCTATCTTTGCAGACTTCTTCCAACTGCCCTAGTAATGATAAATTCTTCAGTTACAAGTATCATCTTCTTTATAGTAATGTAAATGGTTTGATTTTCTGATTGCACTTTCATGTTTACCTTTACATGCTTCTCTTGAGTTTTGTATTTGAATGCCAAATTCAGCTCTGGGCTTTTCATCAGAAATGCTTAAAAGTGCTCTATTTCATTAAATATCAATTTTCTCCCGAAGAATTATACTCTGTTTTGTTTTGGTTTTTTGGGTAGGTTATTCTTGGTTTTCATCCTCCTTCCTTTACCTTCCAGAATATCATATTCCAAGCTTCCCTGCCCATCTCCATTTTGATACTGTTCAATCTTGTGCAATCCTGACTGTGGCTTTGAATTATTTGTTTTTAGTGGTTTGCAGTATTTCCTTCTTGACCTGGGAGCTCTGGATTGTAGCTATGAAATTGCTGGAAGTTTTCATTTTGAGGTCTCTTTCAGGATATGATAAATGGTTTTTTAATGTAAAATTTCAATTTCTCCTTTACTCTCTGGATCTGAAATACAAGGGTAGTTTTCCTTTATAATTTCTTGAAATATGATATCCACACTCTTTTTTTATCATGGCTTTCAAGTAATCCAATAATTCTAAAGTTATCTCTCCTCAATATATTTTCCAGGTGAGTTGTTTTTTAATGAGATATTTCACATTTTCTTCTATTTTTTCATTATTTTGGTTTTGTTTTATTGTTTCTTATCTCATGGAGTCATTAGTTTTCGCTTACACAATTCTAATTTTTAAGGAATTATTTCCTTCAGTGTGCTTTCATACCTCTTTTTTCCCATTTGGCCAATTCTGCTTTTTAAGGAGTTTGCTTTTATCTTCAGTGAACTTTTGTGCCTCTTCTACTATTAGGCCAATTATGTTTTCAAGGTGTTATTTTATTCAACATTTTGCATACTTCTTTAGCAAGCTGTTAATTCTCTTTTCATAATTGTCTTGCATCAGTCTCCTTATTTCCCCCAATCTTTCCTCTACCATGCTTATCTCTTTCTTTAAGTTTTATGGAAATTCTTCTTGGGCTCAGATTCAATTAGCATTTTTCTTTGAGACTTTGTTTGTATCTGTTGTCACATTATTGGCTCCTTCTGTATTTATATCTTGGTCTTCACTGCCACCAAAGTAGCTTTTTTTGTGGTCAAGTTCTTTTCCATTGTTTGTTCATCTTTCCAACCTATTTATTGATTTTGAACTTCATTTTGAAGGTGGTCTCTGCTCAGCTGGAGTTGGGGAGCACTATTCCAAGCTTCAGGTTATTTTGACCTAATCTTTTCTTTTCAGAGCTAGTTCTGGGGGTCTACAGTTTTTGGTGCTTCTGATTGTGATCTGGGAAGACATGTAGTCACCATTCTCCTAGTGTGAACTCTGGTTTTTACCTAGAAAAGGCTGTTTCCCTGAAGTTACAAGAGCTAGCATTCCTCTTGGCCCAGGAACTGTGACCAGGTCTCCTGCTCTTCTGAAGTGGCAAGTGCTATTGCTCTTCCTGACTTGGAACTGTGACTAGGGCCCTTTTTCCCTTGTGACCAATCACAAGCACTCCTTTCTGCCCTGGAATTATGACCCAATACTGCTTTTTGGAAATAAAGTTGTCAATAAGTACAAGTTGCACCCATGGCCAACAAAAGGTCCCTTATAATGTCTTTCTTACAAGTTGTCTGACCCCCTTAGCATCTCTGAACTGAGAGCTCCTAAACTGCTGCTGCTTTCACAACCTCCTCCAAGGTCCACAGCTGGTGCTTCTGCTGTGCTCCAGGTGGGCTCCCATTCCAGTGTCAAACACATCTCCTGCCAAACTCTTAAGTTGTCTTAGGCTGGAAAAAATGTCCTTAGGGGCGGCCAGGTGGCTCAGCGAGTAAGAGCATGAGCTCTAGTGTTGGGATGACCTGGAGATCAAATCTGGGCTCAGATTCTCAGCACCACACCCAGAAATAACTGGCCATGTAACCTTGAGCAAGTTACTTAACCCTAATTGCTTAAAAAACAAAAATGTCCCACTCTGCCACTCTAAAATTTGACTTTAGGAGTTATTTTAAAGTTGTTTTGAGGAGGAAGTTGGGGGAGTTCATCTGGGTTATTACCTGTACTCAAAATGGTACCACTTCTCCTTGTCCTTTCCCTTTCAAAAGAGGCTTCTAAACCTTCTTCTATACATAGACTCAATCCTTATTTCATTCTATGAATCTCCCACACTAAGAATAGTTAGAGGAGGTGGCTATTTAATAGGAAAGAAAAGGGAAATAGTAGGCCCATAAAAAGGAATGAAAAGTATTTTTTTTGGGGGGGGGGATAATTCCTCCTGCTCCCTAGTTAAATCATGTTGTTTTTTTAACCTGTATGCTCAGTAGTGCACTTACCATACTGCCAGTATGCAATAAATTATAATTAGTCATAATAGCATCATTATTCTGGGTTTTATTATGAGAAGCATTAATTTTTAATGATTGCTTCTATCAGAGATGTGTGGAAGACTTGAAATGTGCTTAATGGTGATATCTCCCGCCTCCTAAGCTATTGTGATGTTTTAGTGGGATATAAAAGGGCCCCCCATACATCTGCAACGGTGGTCAGAATAACATAGACAGAAAAGGACTAGGAAGGTGACATTTAAAAATGGTGATTAAACTAGAGGATTTAGGACTGAAAGGGACCTCACATATCATCAGCCCCTTCATTTGAAAGATTTAGAGCTAATGCTTCACAGAGGTTAAGAAACTTCCCCAAAGTCACAACAGTATTAAGTAACTGAGCCAGGATTCAACCTGGAGTCTCTCACTGTGGCTCTAGATTTCCTCCCACTGAACCACATTCACTGTAATGACTTATCTGTCAAGTACAATGTTTTGTATCTATAAGATTCCTTTTCTTAATATTTGGTACTTCAAAGATATTCTTCTAAAAATCCCTTTATGTATAGGGATTCCACAAAATCTACATTTGTCGCTTCCATTTAGCCTCCTTTCACTTTCATCCCAATCTCTTGTATTCTAGCTTCTGACTTCATCACTCAACTGAAACTGACCTCTCCACAGTTACCACTAATATTATAACTGCGAGATGTCATCTTGTGTCCTCAGTTCTTATTCTTCTCAACATCTCTATACAATCTGCTACTGTTAACCACATTCTCCTCATTACTATACTCTGCAATCTAGGCTCTCAGGACACTACTTGGTTTTCCTCCTACTTATCAATTAATCAATCAATAAACTGTTAGTAGTTTTTGGTAGAAGTTAAAGGTTTAAATACAAAGAATGAAATAATCTCAACTCTCCAGGAGCTTAAATTATATTGAGGGAGAAAACAAATACATATATGTACTTAAACATAGCATATATCTATATGTAATAGTCAAAAAGAGAATAAATAGAAATACATATAAGGCAGTTCAATATAAGGTATATAGTAAAGAGGGCAATGCCATTTAGAGTAACCATGTTGGAGATGATGCCTAGGGTGTAGCCGGAAAGGAAGACAGGGATTTCATGAGCTAGAACTAAGAAGAGATTATCTGTGCTGCTCATATAAACATAGTCCAGGTATAACATTATAATATATATATATATATATATGTAATTGTAATATAGAGGAGAGGGAACATATGAGAAAAGTGGGAAGACAGAATATCTGGTTATCCAGAGGGTAGTGAATCATTCTAAGCATGGGGAATGGACACAGCAAAAGACTCCTATATGTGATGAGCAAAGAAAAAGCAAAAAATATCCCATATTGTACTGCATGGGAAGGTGACATAGGTTGGGCATGGGTTATGAAAGGCTTTAAATGCAAACCAGAAAAACTTGGTTTTGATCCTAGAGGTAATGGATAGGCATTGGAGTTTGTAGAGTAGGGGTGACATGGGCAGATCTGTGATTAAGGAAAATGACTTTGGCATGAAGACAGGTTAGAATGGAGAGAAAATTGAGGCAGGAAAACCAATGAAAAGGTCATAGAAATAATCCAAGCCAGAAGTGATGAGAGCTTAAATTATGGTGATGGCCTTGTGAGTAGGCAGAAAGGATCAAGTGGCACCTAGTTGTTGCAGTAAATGGAACACTGTCCCTGAGTCAGGAGGACTGGTTTCAAATCCAGCCTCAGATACTTACTAGCTGTGTGACCCTGGGCAAATTATTTAACCCAGTTTGCCTCGGTTCTTCATCTGTAAAATGAACTGGAAAAGGAAAAGGCAAACCACTCCAGTGTTTTTGCCAAGAAAACCTCAAATGGGATTGTATAGAGTTGAATGTGACTGAAACTACTTAACAAGAACAACAACAGAAAGGGTCAAATGACAGAGATATTGTAGATATCAAAATAGCAGGATTTCACCATTGATTAAATATGTGGATTGAATAAGAGTGAGGAATACAGTGAAACAACAGGGTTACAAACATGGACAACTGGGAAATGGAAAAGTCTTTGACAGAAAATAGAACAGTTTGGAAGAGGGGTAGCCATTGGAGAGGAAAAATGGTTCTCTCTTACATATATGAATTAAAAGGCATGGCAGAAAGAGCGATGAATTTGTGTCAGGATGATATTAATTCAAATCCTGACTCAAATACTTTTAAGTTATCTGACCGTAGGTAAGTCAAGTACTTAACCTATCAAATTCAATTTCTTCACCTATAAAATGAGGATAATAGTAGCATGAACTTTACAGGGTTGTTGTAAGAGTTGAATAATATTTGTAAAGTGCTTTGCAACCCTTAAGTGGTACATGATTATAATTATCACAGTTTTCATCATCACTATTATGTGTTGAATTGTATATAGTTCTAAGATATCCTATTTGAAATGCCTGTTACAAATGTTGTGTAGAAATGAGATTCAGGAGAGCCTGGTAAGACACATAGAGATCATAATTCAACCCATGGAAGCTGGTGTGATTACCAAGAAAAATAGTGTAGAGAAGGAAGAAGGCCAAAGACAGAAACTTGAGGAACACTCATACTAAGGGGGTGCAATATGTATAATGAGTTAACAAAAGAGAATGAGAGGGTAAATGGATAATGAGACAATGAAAGAGACTAATCAGACAGGTAGCAGAAGAACCCAGGAGAAAATGATGTCTCAAAAGTGTTTTGTTTTCTTAATGATGCCATAGGAATATATGGGAGATTCTTTTCATTTACCATTTCTTTGTAATTAAATTCCTTTGCTGGAATTAATGTCCTCTGGTTTGTTCTGGTAAAATAAATCTATCAGATAAGAGCTAGTAAACTATCGTTTTATATGATTGCTGATCAAAAGAGTACATCAAACAAAAATGTAGCCTTTCCATTTTGGCAAAACCTACCAGAGTCTACATTCTCTTGTCATAGCCCTGCATATATGTGTCATTTCAATACAAGGAAGGGACATTAGAGTAAGATTCTAGTGGACTTACTAAGTCATTTAGTTTAGCATAATAGGTTCTATCTGAGTGGAATTAATGGAGGACCAATTCAGAATGTGTAATGAGAATCCCACTTGCTTACCATGTCAAAACTGTCAGATTTCAATTCTCTTCTAGGGTCAAGAACTGAAGACTGATTTTGAAAAAGAAAAAAGATAATTTTGCTATCAGTTAAACATTTGACATCAAGGCATAAGAGCTACTTGGTTAAAAACATCTTTGAATATAGGCATTGGTAAGAAGGAAAGGATGAATGGGAGGAAGGAAGGAAGGGAGGGAGGAAGGAAGCAAAGAAGGAAGTAAAAGATAAATGGAGGAAGGGAGGGAAAGAAAGAAAGAAAGAAAGAAAGAAAGAAAGAAAGAAAGAAAGAA